>NW_027274184.1:0-125209 GCF_030028105.1 Mobula birostris
AGAAATTAGAGTGCAGAGTGTAAAAATCGCAGATCGCAGAGTGCAGAGATTAAAAATGACAGAAATCAGAGTGCAGAGTGTAAAAATCTCAGAGAATATACTGGGGAGAGTAAAAATCACAGAAAACAGTGTACACAGAGTAAATATCACAGAGATCAGAGTTCAGAGAGTAAATATCACAGAGAGCAGAGTACAGAGAGTAAAATTCACAGAGTCCCGAGTGTAGAGAGTAAAAATCACAGAGAGCAGAGTGAGGAGATTAAAATCAGAGAGAGCAGAGTGCGGAGAATAAAATTCAGAGAGAGCAGAGTGCGGAGAATAAAAATCACAGAGGACAGAGTGCGGAGAATAAAAATCACAGAGGACAGAGTCCAGAGAGTAGAAATCACAGAGAGCAGAGTGCAGAGAGTAAAAATCTCAGAGGGCAGAGTGCGGAGAGTAAAAAATCACAGAGATCAGAGTGCAGATCGTAAAAATCACAGAGATCAGAGTGCAGAGAGTAAAAGTCACAGAGATCAGTGTGCAGAGAGTAAAAATCACAGAGACAGAATGCAGAGAGTGAAAATCACAGAAGGAAGAATGCAGAGTAAAAATCACAGAGTGCAAAGTGCAGAGAGTAAAAATCTCAGAGGTCTGTGTGCAGAGAGTAAAAGTCACAGAGAACAGAGTGCAGAGAGTAAGTATCACCGAGATCAGAGTGCAGAGAGTAAAAATCACAGAGAACAGAGTGCAGAGAGTAAAAATCACACAGACCTGAGGGCAGAGAGTAAAGTTCACAGAGAGCAGAGGACAGAGAGTAAAACTCTCAGAGATCATAGTGCGGAGACCAAACATCACAGTGAACAGAGTGCAGTGAGTAAAAAATCACAGAGAGCATAGTGCAGTGATTAAAAATCACAGGGAGCATGTGCGGAGAGTAAAAGTGACAGAGAACAGAGAACAGACTGTAAAAATTAAAGACAACAGAGTACAGAGAGTAAAAATCACAGAGTGCCGAGTGCAGAGAGTAAAAATCACAGACAGCTGAGTGCAGAGAGTAAAAATCGGAGAGAGCAGAGTGCAGAGAATAAAAATCACAGAGAACAGAGTGCAGAGAGTAGAAATCACAGAGAGCATAGTGCAGAGAGTAAAAATCTCAGAGGGCAGAGTGAAGAGAGTGAATATCACAGAGAGCAGAGTACAGAGTGTAAAAATCACAGAGTGCCGAGTGCAGAGAGTAAAAATCACAGACAGCTGAGTGCAGAGTGTAAAAATCACAGACAGCAGAGTACCGAGATTTAAAATCAGAGAGAGCAGAGTGCAGAGAATAAAAATCACAGAGAGCAGAATACAGAGAGTAAAAATCTCAGAGGTCTCTGTGCAGAGAGTAAAAGTCACAGAGAACAGAGTGCAGAGAGTAAGTATCGCCGAGATCAGAGTGCAGAGAGTAAAAATCACAGAGAACAGAGTGCAGAGAGTAAAAATCACACAGACCTGAGGACAGAGAGTAAAGATCACAGAGAGCAGAGTGCAGTGATTAAAAATCACAGAGAGCAGGGTGAGGAGAGTAAAAATGACAGAGAACAGAGAGCAGACTCTAAAAATCACAGAGAACACAGTGCGGAGAGAAAAAATCACAGAGTACCGAATGCAGAGAGTAAAAAATCACAGACAGCTGAGTGCAGAGAGTAAAAATCACAGAGAGCAGAGTGCGGAGATGAAAAATCAGAGAGAGCAGAGTGCGGAGAATAAAAATCACAGAGAACAGAGTGCAGAGAGAAAAAAATCACAGAGCGCAGAATGCAGAGAGTGAAAATCACAGAAATTAGAGTGTAGAGTGTAAAAATCGCAGAGCGCAGAGTGCAGAGAGTAAAAATGACAGAAATCAGAGTGCAGAGTGTAAAAATCTCAGAGAATATACTGGGGAGAGTAAAAATCACAGAAAACAGTGTACACAGAGTAAATATCACAGAGATCAGAGAGCAGAGAGTAAAAACCACAGAGAGCAGAATTGGCAGAGTAAAAATCACAGAAAGCAGAGTGCGGAGTGCAAAAATCACAGAGAGAAATGTGCAGGGAGTAAAAATCACAGACAGCAGAGTGAAGAGAGTAAAAATCACAGAGATCAGAGTGCGGAAAGTCAAAATCACAGAGAACAGATTGCAGAGAATAAAATCCCAGAGATCAGAGTGCAGAGAGTAAGAATCTCTGAGAGCTGAGTGCAGAGAGTAAAAATCACAGAGAACAGGGTGCGGAGAGCAAAAATCACAGAGTGCCGAGTGCAGAGAGTGAAAATCACAGACAGCTGAGTGCAGAGAGTAATAATCAGAGAAATCAGAGTGCGGAGATTAAAAATCAGTGAGAGCAGAGTGCGGAGATTAAAAATCAGAGAGAGCAGAGAGCGGAGAATAAAAATCACAGAGAACGGAGTGCAGAGAGTAGAAATCACAGAGAGCAGAGTACAGAGAGTAAAAATCACAGAGACCAGAGTGCGGAGAGTAAAAATCACAGAGATCTGTGTGCAGTGAGTAAAAGTCTCAGAGATCAGAGAGCAGAGAGCAAAAACCACAGAGAGCAGAATTGGCAGAGTAAAAATCACAGAAAGCAGAGTGCGGAGTGTAAAAATCACAGAAAGCAGAGTGCAGAGTGTAAAAATCACAGAAATTAGAGTGCAGAGTGTAAAAATCACAGAGCGCAGAGTGCAGATAGTACAAATGACAGAAAACAGAGTGCAGAGTGTAAAAATCTCAGAGAATAGAGTGCAGAGAGTAAAAATCACAGACAGCAGACTGCGGTGAGTAAAGATCACAGAGAACAGAGTAGAGGGAGTAAAATTCACAGAGTCCCGAGTGTCTAGAGTAAAAATCACAGAGAGCAGAGTGAGGAGATTAAAAATTAGAGAGAGCACAGTACGGAAAGTAAAAATCACAGAGAACAGAGTGCAGAGAGTAAAAATTAGAGAGAGCACAGTGCGGGGAGTAAAAATCACAGAGAACAGATTGCAGAGAGTATAAATGACAGAGAACTGAGAGCAAACTGAAAAAAATCACAGAGAACACAGTGCGGAGAGAAAAAAATGCCAGAGAACAGTGTGCAGAGAGTAGAAATCACAGAGAGCAGAGTGCAGAGAGTAAAAATCACAGAGACAGAATGCAGAGAGTGAAAATCACAGAGAGAAGATTGCAGAGGGTAAGAAGCACAGAGAGCAGAGTGAGGAGAATAAAAATCAGAGAGAGCAGAGTCCAGAGAATAAAAATCACAGAGATCGGAGTGCGGAGAGTAAAAATTACAGAGATCAGAGTGCAGAGAGTAAAAATCAGAGAGATCAGAGTGCAGAAAGTAAAAATTAGAGAGAGCACAGTGCGGAGAGTAAAAATCACAGAGAACACAGTGCAGAGTGTGAAAATCACAGAAATTAGAGTGCAGAGTGTAAAAATCGCAGAGCGCAGAGTGCAGAGATTAAAAATGACAGAAATCAGAGTGCAGAGTGTAAAAATCTCAGAGAATATACTGGGGAGAGTAAAAATCACAGAAAACAGTGTACACTGAGTAAATATCACAGAGATCAGAGAGCAGAGAGTGAAAACCACAGAGAGCAGAATTGGCAGAGTAAAAATCACAGAAAGCAGAGTGCGGAGTGTAAAAATCACAGAAAGCAGAGTGCAGAGTGTAAAAATCACAGAAATTAGAGTGCAGAGTGTAAAAATCACAGAGCGCAGAGTGCAGATAGTACAAATGACAGAAAAACAGAGTGCAGAGTGTAAAAATCTCAGAGAATAGGGTGCAGAGAGTAAAAATCACAGACAGCAGACTGCGGTGAGTAAAGATCACAGAGAACAGAGTAGAGGGAGTAAAATTCACAGAGTCCCGAGTGTCTAGAGTAAAAATCACAGAGAGCAGAGTGAGGAGATTAAAATTAGAGAGAGCACAGTACGGAAAGTAAAAATCACAGAGAACAGAGTGCAGAGAGTAAAAATTAGAGAGAGCACAGTGCGGGGAGTAAAAAATCACAGAGAACAGATTGCAGAGAGTAAAAATCCCAGAGATCAGAGTGCAGAGAGTAAGAATCTCTGAGAACTGAGTGCAGAGTAAACATCACAGAGAACAGAGTGCAGAGAGTAAAAATCACACAGACCTGAGGACAGAGAGTAAAGATCACAGTGGGCAGAGGGCAGAGAGTAAGACTCTCAGAGACCATAGTGCGGAGGGCAAACATCACAGAGAACAGAGTGCAGAGAGTAAAAATAACAAAGAGCATAGTGCAGTGATTAAAAATCACAGAGAGCAGGGTGCGGAGAGTAAAAATGACAGAGAACTGAGAGCAAACTGAAAAAAATCACAGAGAACACAGTGCGGAGAGAAAAAAATCACAGAGAACAGAGTGCAGAGAGTAGAAATCACAGAGAGCAGAGTGCAGAGAGTAAAAATCACAGAGACAGAATGCAGAGAGTGAAAATCACAGAGAGAAGATTGCAGAGGGTAAGAAGCACAGAGAGCAGAGTGAGGAGAATAAAAATCAGAGACAGCAGAGTCCAGAGAATAAAAATCACAGAGAGCAGAGTGCAGAGAGTAGAAATCACAGAGAGCAGAGTGCAGAGAGTAAAAATCAGAGAGATCAGAGTGCAGAAAGTAAAAATTAGAGAGAGCACAGTGCGGAGAGTAAAAATCACAGAGAACACAGTGCAGAGTGTGAAAATCACAGAAATTAGAGTGCAGAGTGTAAAAATCGCAGAGCGCAGAGTGCAGAGATTAAAAATGACAGAAATCAGAGTGCAGAGTGTAAAAATCTCAGAGAATATACTGGGGAGAGTAAGAATCACAGAAAACAGTGTACACAGAGTAAATTTTACAGAGATCAGAGTTCAGAGAGTAAATATCACAGAGAGCAGAGTACAGAGAGTAAAATTCACAGAGTCCCGAGATTAGAGAGTAAAAATCACAGAGAAACAGAGTGAGGAGATTAAAAATCAGAGAGAGCAGAGTGCGGAGAATAAAATTCAGAGAGAGCAGAGTGCGGAGAATAAAATCACAGAGGACAGAGTGCGGAGAATAAAAATCACAGAGGACAGAGTCCAGAGAGTAGAAATCACAGAGAGCAGAGTGCAGAGAGTAAAACTCTCAGAGGGCAGAGTGCGGAGAGTAAAAAATCACAGAGATCAGAGTGCAGATCGTAAAAATCACAGAGATCGGAGTGCAGAGAGTAAAAGTCACAGAGATCAGTGTGCAGAGAGTAAAATTCACAGAGACAGAATGCAGAGAGTGAAAATCACAGAAAGAAGAATGCAGACGAAAAATCACAGAGTGCAAAGTGCAGAGAGTAAAAATCTCAGAGGTCTGTGTGCAGAGAGTAAAAGTCACAGAGAACAGAGTGCAGAGAGTAAGTATCACCGAGATCAGAGTGCAGAGTAAAAATCACAGAGATCAGAGTGCAGAGAGTAAAAATCACAGAGAACAGAGTGCAGTGAGTAAAAATCACAGAGAGCATAGTGCAGTGATTAAAATCACAGGGAGCATGTGCGGAGAGTAAAAGTGACAGAGAACAGAGAACAGACTGTAAAAATTAAAGAGAACAGAGTACAGAGAGTAAAAATCACAGAGTGCCGAGTGCAGAGAGTAAAAATCACAGACAGCTGAGTGCAGAGAGTAAAAATCGGAGAGAGCAGAGTGCAGAGAATAAAAATCACAGAGAACAGAGTGCAGAGAGTAGAAATCACAGAGAGCATAGTGCAGAGAGTAAAAATCTCAGAGGGCAGAGTGAAGAGAGTGAATATCACAGAGAGCAGAGTACAGAGTGTGAAAATCACAGAGTGCCGAGTGCAGAGAGTAAAAATCACAGACAGCTGAGTGCAGAGTGTAAAAATCACAGACAGCAGAGTACCGAGATTTAAAATCAGAGAGAGCAGAGTGCAGAGAATAAAAATCACAGAGAGCAGAATACAGAGAGTAAAAATCTCAGAGGTCTGTGTGCAGAGAGTAAAAGTCACAGAGAACAGAGTGCAGAGAGTAAGTATCGCCGAGATCAGAGTGCGGAGAATAAAAATCACAGAGAACAGAGTGCAGAGAGAAAAAATCACAGAGCGCAGAATGCAGAGAGTGAAAATGACAGAAATCAGAGTGCAGAGTGTAAAAATCTCAGAGAATATACTGGGAGAGTAAAAATCACAGAAAACAGTGTACACAGAGTAAATATCACAGAGATCAGAGAGCAGAGAGTAAAAACCACAGAGAGCAGAATTGGCAGAGTAAAAATCACAGAAAGCAGAGTGCGGAGTGCAAAAATCACAGAGAGAAATGTGCAGGGAGTAAAAATCACAGACAGCAGAGTGAAGAGAGTAAAAATCACGGAGATCAGAGTGCGGAAAGTCAAAATCACAGAGAACAGATTGCAGAGAATAAAAATCCCAGAGATCAGAGTGCAGAGAGTAAGAATCTCTGAGAGCTGAGTGCAGAGAGTGAACATCACAGAGAACAGAGTGCAGAGAGTAAAAATCACACAGACCTGAGGACAGAGAGTAAAGATCACAGTGGGCAGAGGGCAGAGCGTAATACCCTCAGAGATCATAGTGCGGAGAGCAAACATCACAGAGAACAGAGTGCAGAGAGTAAAAATCACAGAGAGCATAGTGCAGTGATTAAAAATCACAGAGAGCAGGGTGCGGTGAGTAAAAATGAGAGAGAACAGACAGCAGACTGTAAAAATCAGAGAGAACGCAGTGCGGAGAGAAAAAAACCACAGAGAACAGAGTGCAGAGAGAAAAATCACAGAGAACAGAGTGTGGAGAGTAAAAATAACAGAGATCAGAGTGCAGAGAGTAAATATCACAGAGAGCAGAGTACAGAGAGTAAAATTCACAGAGTCCCGAGTGTAGAGAGTAAAAATCACAGAGAGCAGAGTGAGGAGATTAAAAATTAGAGAGAGCAAAATGCGGAGAATAAAAATCACAGAGAACAGAGTGCGGAGAGTAAAAATCACAGAGAGCAGAGTGCAGAGAGTAAAAATCTCAGAGGGCAGAGTGCGGAGAGAAAAAAATCACAGAGAACAGAGTGCAGAGAGTAAAAATCTCAGAGACCAGAATGAAGAGAGTGAAAATCACAGAGTGCCGAGTGCTGTGAGTAAAAATCACAGAGAGCTGAGTGCAGAGAGTAAGAAGCACAGAGAGCAGAGTGAGGAGAATAAAAATCACAGAGAACAGAGTCCAGAGAGTAGGAATCACAGAGAGCAGAGTGCAGAGAGTAAAAATTAGAGAGAGCACAGTGCGGAGAGTATAATCACAGAGAACACAGTGCAGAGAGAAAAAAATCACAGAGCGCAGAATGCAGAGAGTGAAAATCACAGAAATTAGAGTGCAGAGTGTAAAAATCACAGAGCACAGAGTGCAGAGAGTAAAAAAGACAGAAAACAGAGTGCAGAGAGTAAAAAAAATCTCAGAGAATAGAGTGCGGAGAGTAAAAATCACAGACAGCAGAGTGCGGTGAGTAAAGATCACAGAGAGCAGAGTACAGAGAGTAAAATTCACAGAGTCCCGAGTGTAGAGAGTAAAAATCACAGAGAGCAGAGTGAGGAGATTAAAAATTAGAGAGAGCACAGTGCGGAGAATAAAAATCACAGAGAACAGAGTGCAGAGAGTAAAAATCACAGAGCGCAGACTGGGGAGAGTAAAAATCACAGAAAACAGTGTACACAGAGTAAATATCACAGAGATCAGAGAGCAGAGAGTAAAAATCACAGAGAACAGAGTGCGGAGAGCAAAAATCACAGAGAACAGAGTGCACAGAGTAATAATCACAAAGAACATAGTGCAGAGAGTAAAAATCACAGAGATCAGAGTGCAGAGAGTAAAAATCACAGAGAACAGAGTGCAGTCTGTAAAAATCACCGAGAACAGAGTGCTGAGAGTAACCATCACAGAGAACAGTGTGCGGAGAGTAAAAATCACACAGAGCGGAGGGCAGAGTGTAAAAATCACAGAGAGCAGAGGGCAGAGGTTAAAACTCACAGAGATTAGAGTCCAGAGAGCAAACATCTCAGAGAACAGAGTGCAGAGAATAAAAATCACAGACCGCAGAGTGTAGAGAGCGAAAATCACAGAAATTAGAGTGCGGAGAGTAAACATCACAGAGAACAGACTGGGGAGAGTAAAAATCACAGAAAGCAGTGTACACAGAGTAAATATCACAGAGATCAGAGAGCAGAGAGTAAAAATCACAGAGAACAGGGTGCGGAGAGCAAAAATCACAGAGTGCCGAGTGCAGAGAGTGAAAATCACAGACAGCTGAGTGCAGAGAGTAATAATCAGAGAAATCAGAGTGCGGAGATTAAAAATCAGTGAGAGCAGAGTGCGGAGATTAAAAATCAGAGAGAGCAGAGAGCGGAGAATAAAAATCACAGAGAACGGAGTGCAGAGAGTAAAAATCACAGAGATCTGTGTGCAGAGAGTAAAAGTCTCAGAGATCAGAGAGCAGAGAGTAAAAACCACAGAGAGCAGAATTGGCAGAGTAAAAATCACAGAAAGCAGAGTGCGGAGTGTAAAAATCACAGAAAGCAGAGTGCGGAGTGTAAAACTCACAGAAATTAGAGTGCAGAGTGTAAAAATCACAGAGCGCAGAGTGCAGAGAGTAAAAATTAGAGAGAGCACAGTGCGGAGAGTAAAAATCACAGAGAACACAGTGCAGAGAGAAAAAATCACAGAGCGCAGAATGCAGAGAGTGAAAATCACAGAAATTAGAGTGCAGAGTGTAAAAATCACAGAGCACAGAGTGCTGAGAGTAAAAATGACAGAAAACAGAGTGCAGAGTGTAAAAATCTCAGAGAATAGAGTGCGGACAGTAAAAATCACAGACAGCAGAGTGCGGTGAGTAAAGATCACAGAGAACAGAGTGCACAGAGTAATAATCACAGAGAACATAGTGCAGAGAGTAAAAATCACAGAGAACAGAGTGCAGAGAATAAAAATCACAGAGAACAGAGTGCGGAGAGTAAGAATCTCTGAGAGCTGAGTGCAGAGATTAAGCATCACAGACAACAGAGTGGAGAGAGTAAAAATCACACAGACCTGAGGGCAGAGAGTAAAGATCACAGAGAGCAGAGGGCAGAGAGTAAGTCTCTCAGAGATGATAGTGCGGAGAGCAAACATCACAGAGAACAGAATGCAGAGAGTAAAAATCACAGACAGCTGAGTGCAGAGAGTAAAAATCACAGCGAGCAGAGTGCAAGATGAAAAATCAGAGAGAGCAGAGTGCGGAGAATAAAAATAACAGAGATCAGAGTGCAGAGAGTAATAATGACAGGGAACAGAGTGCAGACTGTAAAAATCAAAGAGAACGGAGTGTGGAGAGTAAAAATAACAGAGATCAGAGTGCAGAGAGTAAAAATGACAGGGAACAGAGTGCAGACTGTAAAAATCAAAGAGAACAGAGCGCAGAGTGTAAAAATCACAGACAGCTGAGTGCAGAGAGGAAAAATCACAGAGAGCAGAGTGCGGAGATTAAAAATCAGAGAGAGCAGAGTGCGGAGAATAAAAATCACAGAGAACAGATTGCACAGAGTAGAAATCACAGAGAGCAGAGTGCAGAGAGTAAAAATCTCAGAGGGCAGAGTGAAGAGAGTGAATATCACAGAGAGCAGAGTGCAGAGAGTAAAAATCACAGACAGCTGAGTGAAGAGAGTAAAAATCACAGACAGCTGAGTGCAGAGTGTAAAAATCACAGACAGCAGGGTGCGGAGAGTAAAAATGGAAGAGAACAGAGAGCAGACTGTAAAAATCACAGAGAACACAGTGCGGAGAGAAAAAATCACAGAGAGCAGAGTGCGGAGATGAAAAATCACAGAGAACAGAGTGCAGAGAGTAGAAATGACAGAGAACAGAGTGCAGACTGTAAAAATCAAAGAGAACAGAGTACAGAGAGTAAAAATCACAGAGTGCTGAGTGCAGAGAGTAAAAATCACAGACAATGAGTGAAGAGAGTAAAAATCACAGAGAGCAGAGTGCGGAGATTAAAAATCAGAGAGAGCAGAGTGCGGAGATTAAAAATCAGAGAGAGCAGAGTGCGGAGAATAAAAATCACAGAGAACAGAGTGCAGAGAGCAGAAATCACAGAGAGCAGAGTGCAGAGAGTAAAAATTTCAGAGGGCAGAGTGAAGAGAGTGAATATCACAGAGAGCAGAGTACAGAGAGTAAAAATCACAGAGTGCCGAGTGCATAGAGTAAAAATCACAGAGAGAATAGTGCAGAGATTAAAAATCACAGAGAGCAGAGTGAGGAGATTAAGAATTAGAGGGAGCACAGTGCGTAGAGTAAAAATCACAGAGAACAGAGTGCAGAGAGTAAAAATCCCAGAGCGCTGAGTGCAGAGAGTGAAAATCATAGAAATTAGAGTGCAGAGAGTAAAAATCACAGAGAACAGACTGGGGAGAGTAAAAATCACAGAAAACAGTGTACACAGAGTAAATATCACAGAGATCAGAGAGCAGAAAGTAAAAATCACAGAGAACAGAGTACGGAGAGCAAAAATCACAGAGAACAGAGTGCACAGAGTAATAATCACAGAGAACATAGTGCAGAGAGAAAAAATCACAGAGAACAGAGTGCAGAGAGTAAAAATCACAGAGAACAGAGTGCGGAGAGTAAAAACCACAGAGAGCAGAATTGGCAGAGTAAAAATCACAGATAGCAGAGTGCGGAGTGCAAAAATCACAGAGAGAAGTGTGCAGGGAATAAAAATCACAGACAGCAGAGTGAAGAGAATAAAAATCCCAGAGATCAGAGTAAAGAGAGAAAGAATCTCTGAGAGCTGAGTGCAGAGAGTAAGCATCACAGAGAACAGAGTGCAGAGAGTAAAAATCACACAGACCTGAGGGCAGAGAGTAAAGATCACAGAGAGCAGAGGGCAGAGAGTAAAACTCTCAGAGATCATAGAGCGGAGAGCAAACATCACAGAGAACAGAGTGCAGAGAGTAAAAATCACAGAGAGCATAGTGCAGTGATTAAAAATCACAGAGAGCAGGGTGCGGAGAGTAAAAATGACAGAGAACAGAGAGCAGACTGTAAAAATCACAGAGTACACAGTGCGGAGAGAAGAAATCACAGAGTACCGAGTGCTGAGAGTAAAAATCACAGACAGCTGAGTGCAGAGAGTAAAAATCACAGAGAGCAGAGTGCAGAGAGTAGAAATGACAGAGAACAGAGTGCAGATTGTAAAAATCAAAGAGAACAGAGTACAGAGAGTAAAAATCACAGAGTGCTGAGTGCAGAGAATAAAAATCACAGACAGCTGAGTGCAGAGAGCAAAAATCACAGAGAGCAGAGTGTGGAGATTAAAAATCAGAGAGAGCAGAGTGCGGAGAATAAAAATCACAGAGAACAGAGTGCACAGAGTAGAAATAACAGAGAGCAGAGTGCAGAGAGTAAAAATCTCAGAGGGCAGAGTGAAGAGAGTGAATATCACAGAGAGCAGAGTACAGAGAGTAAAAATCACAGAGTGCCGAGTGCAGAGAGTAAAAATCACAGACAGCTGAGTGCAGAGGGTAAAAATCACAGACAGCAGAGTACGGAGATTTGAAATCAGACAGAGCAGAGTGCAGTGATTAAAAATCACAGAGAACACAGTGCGGAGATAAAAAATCACAGAGTACCGAGTGCAGAGAGTAAAAATCACAGACAGCTGAGTGCAGAGAGTAAAAATCACAGAGAGCAGAGTGCGGAGATTAAAAATCAGAGAGAGCAGAGTGCGGGGAATAAAAATCACAGAGAACAGAGTGCAGAGAGTAGAAATCACAGACAGCAGGATGCAGAGAGTAAAAATCTCAGAGGGCAGAGTGAAGACAGTGAATATCACAGAGAGAAGAGTACAGAGAGTAAAAATCACAGAGTCCCGAGTGCAGAGATAAAAACTCACAGACAGCTTAGTGCAGAGTGTAAAAATCACAGACAGCAGAGTACGTAGATTTAAAATCAGAGAGAGCAGAGTGCGGAGAATAAAAATCACAGAGATCAGAGTGCAGAGAGTAAAAATGACAGGGAACAGAGTGCAGACTGTAAAAATCAAAGAGAACAGAGTGTGGAGAGTAAAAATCGCAGAGAGCAGAGTACAGAGAGTAAAAATCATAGAGTGCCGAGTGCAGAGAGTAAAAATCACAGAGAGCAGAGTGCAGAGAGTAAAAATCACAGAGATCTGTGTGCAGAGAGTAAAAAAATCACAGAGAGCAGAGTGCAGAGAGTAAAAGTCACAGAGATCAGTGTGCAGAGAGTAAAAATCACAGAGACAGAATGCAGAGAGTGAAAATCACAGACAGAAGAATGCAGAGTAAAAGTCACAGTGAACAGAGTGCAGAGTGTAAGTATCACCGAGATCAGTGTGCAGAGAGTAAAAATCACAGAGAACAGAGTGCAGAGAGTAAAAATCACACAGACCTGAGGGCAGAGAGTAAAGATCACAGAGAGCAGAGGGCAGAGAGTAAAACTCTCAGAGATCATAGAGCGGAGAGCAAACACCACAGAGAACAGAGTGCAGAGAGTAAAAATCACAGAGAGCATAGTGCAGTGATTAAAAATCAAAGAGAGCAGGGTGCGGAGAATAAAAATGACAGAGAACAGAGAGCAGACTGTAAAAATCACAGAGAACACAGTGCGGAGAGAAAAAATCACAGAGTACCGAGTGCAGAGAGTAAAAATCACAGACAGCTGAGTGCAGAGAGAAAAATCACAGAGAGCAGAGTGCGGAGATGAAAAATCACAGAGAACAGAGTGCAGAGAGTAGAAATGACAGAAAACAGAGTGCGGAGAGTAAAAACCAGAGAGAGCAGAATTGGCAGAGTAAAAATCACAGATAGCAGAGTGCGGAGTGTAAAAACCACAGAGAGAAGTGTGCAGGGAATAAAAATCGCAGACAGCAGAGTGAAGAGAATAAAAATCACAGGGATCAGAGTGCGGAAAGTCAAAATCACAGAGAACGGATTGCAGAGAATAAAAATCCCAGAGATCAGAGTGCAGAGAGAAAGAATCTCTGAGAGCTGAGTGCAGAGAGTAAGCATCACAGAGAACAGAGTGCAGAGAGTAAAAATCACACAGACCTGAGGGCAGAGAGTAAAGATCACAGAGAGCAGAGGGCAGGGAGTAAGACTCTCAGAGATCATAGTGCGGAGTACAAACATCATGGAGAACAGAGTGCAGAGAGTGAAAATCACAGAGAGCATAGTGCAGTGATTAAAAATCACAGAGAGCAGGGTTCGGAGAGTAAAAATGAGAGAGAACAGAGAGCAGACTCTAAAAATCACATAGAGCATAGTGCAGAGATTAAAAATCACAGAGAGCAGGGTGCGGAGAGTAAAAATCACAGAGAGCAGAGTACAGCGATTAAAAATCACGGAGAGCAGAGTGCGGAGATTAAAAATCAAAGACAGCTCAGGGCAGAGAGTAAAAATCAGAGAGAGCAGAGTGCAGAGAATAAAAATCACAGAGAGCAGATTACGGAGAGTAAAAATCTCAGAGGTCTGTGTGCAGAGAGTAAAAGTCACAGAGAACAGAGTGCAGAGAGTAAGTATCACCGAGACCAGAGTGCAGAGAGTAAAAATCACAGAGAACAGAGTGCAGAGAGTAAAAATCACACAGACCTCTGAGTGCAGAGAGTAAAAATCACAGAGAGCAGAGTGCGGAGAATAAAAATCAGAGAGAGCAGAGTGCGGAGAATAAAAATCACAGAGAACAGAGTGCAGAGAGTAGAAATCACACAGACCTGAGGGCAAAGAGTAAAGATCACAGAGAGCAGAGGGCGGAGAGTAAAACTCTCAGAAATCATAGTGCGGAGACCAAACATCACAGAGAACAGAGTGCAGAGAGTAAAAATCACAGAGAGCACAGTGCAGTGATTAAAAATCACAGAGAACACAGTGCGGAGAGAAAAAATCACAGAGTACCGAGTGCAGAGAGTAAAAATCACAGACAGCTGAGTGCAGAGAGTAAAAATCACAGAGAGCAGAGTGCGGAGATTAAAAATCAGAGAGAGCAGAGTGCGTGGAATAAAAATCACAGAGAACAGAGTGCAGAGAGTAGAAATCACAGAGAGCAGAATGCAGAGAGTAAAAATCTCAGAGGGCAGAGTGAAGACAGTGAATATCACAGAGAGCAGAGTACAGAGAGTAAAAATCACAGAGTCCCGAGTGCAGAGAGTAAAAAATCACAGACAGCTGAGTGCAGAGTGTAAAAATCACAGACAGCAGAGTATGTAGATTTAAAATCAGAGAGAGCAGAGTGCGGAGAATAAAAATCACAGAGATTAGAGTGCAGAGAGTAATAATGACAGGGAACAGAGTGCAGACTGTAAAAATCAAAGAGAACAGAGTGTGGAGAGTAAAAATCGCAGAGAGCAGAGTACAGAGAGTAAAAATCATAGAGTGCCGAGTGCAGAGAGTAAAAATCACAGAGAGCAGAGTGCAGAGAGTAAAAATCACAGAGATCTGTGTGCAGAGAGTAAAAAAAATCACAGAGAGCAGAGTGCAGAGAGTAAAAGTCGTAGAGATCAGTGTGCAGAGAGTAAAAATCACAGACACAGAATTCAGAGAGTGAAAATCACAGACAGAAGAATGCAGAGTAAATGTCACAGAGAACAGAGTGCAGAGTGTAAGTATCACCGAGATCAGTGTGCAGAGAGTAAAAATCACAGAGAACAGATTGCAGAGAGTAAAAATCACACAGACCTGAGGGCAGAGAGTAAAGATCACAGAGAGCAGAGGGCAGAGAGTAAAACTCTCAGAGATCATAGAGCGGAGAGCAAACATCACAGAGAACAGAGTGCAGAGAGTAAAAATCACAGAGAGCATAGTGCAGTGATTAAAAATCAAAGAGAGCAGGGTGCGGAGAATAAAAATGACAGAGAACAGAGAGCAGACTGTAAAAATCACAGAGAACACAGTGCGGAGAGAAAAAATCACAGAGTACCGAGTGCAGAGAGTAAAAATCACAGACAGCTGAGTGCAGAGAGAAAAATCACAGAGAGCAGAGTGCGGAGATGAAAAATCACAGAGAACAGAGTGCAGAGAGTAGAAATGACAGAGAACAGAGTGCAGACTGTAAAAATCAAAGAGAACAGAGTACAACGAGTAAAAATCACAGAGTGCCGAGTGCAGAGAGTAAAAATCACAGACAGCTGAGTGCAGAGAGTAGAAATCACAGAGAGCAGAGTGCAGAGAATGAAAATCACAGAGAGCAGATTACGGAGAGTAAAAATCTCAGAGGTCTGTGTGCAGAGAGTAAAAGACACAGAGAACAGAGTGCAGAGAGTAAGTATCACCGAGACCAGAGTGCAGAGAGTAAAAATCACAGAGAACAGAGTGCAGAGAGTAAAAATCACACAGACCTGAGGGCAAAGAGTAAAGATCACAGAGAGCAGAGGGCAGAGAGTAAAACTCTCAGAGATCATAGTGCGGAGACCAAACATCACAGAGAACAGTGTGCAGAGAGTAAAAATCACAGAGAGCATAGTGCAGTGATTAAAAATCACAGAGAACACAGTGCGGAGAGAAAAAATCACAGAGTACCGAGTGCAGAGAGTAAAAATCACAGACAGCTGAGTGCAGAGAGTAAAAATCACAGAGAGCAGAGTGCGGAGATTAAAAATCAGAGAGAGCAGAGTGCGGAGAATAAAAATCACAGAGAACAGAGTGCAGAGAGTAGAAATCACAGAGAGCAGAGTGCAGAGAGTAAAAATCTCAGAGGGCAGAGTGAAGACAGTGAATATCACAGAGAGCAGAGTACAGAGAGTAAAAATCACAGAGTCCCGAGTGCAGAGAGTAAAAAATCACAGACAGCTGAGTGCAGAGTGTAAAAATCACAGACAGCAGAGTACTTAGATTTAAAATCAGAGAGAGCAGAGTGCGGAGAATAAAAATCACAGAGATCAGAGTGCAGAGAGTAAAAATGACAGGGAACAGAGTGCAGACTGTAAAAATCAAAGAGAACAGAGTGTGGAGAGTAAAAATCGCAGAGAGCAGAGTACAGAGAGTAAAAATCATAGAGTGCCGAGTGCAGAGAGTAAAAATCACAGAGAGCAGAGTGCAGAGAGTAAAAATCACAGAGATCTGTGTGCAGAGAGTAAAAAAAAATCACAGAGAGCAGAGTGCAGAGAGTAAAAGTCACAGAGATCAGTGTGCAGAGAGTAAAAATCACAGACACAGAATGCAGAGAGTGAAAATCACAGACAGAAGAATGCAGAGTAAAAGTCACAGAGAACAGAGTGCAGAGTGTAAGTATCACCGAGATCAGTGTGCAGAGAGTAAAAATCACAGAGAACAGAGTGCAGAGAGTAAAAATCACACAGACCTGAGGGCAGAGAGTAAAGCTCTCAGAAATCATAGAGCGGAGAGCAAACATCACAGAGAACAGAGTGCAGAGAGTAAAAATCACAGAGAGCATAGTGCAGTGATTAAAAATCAAAGAGAGCAGGGTGCGGATAATAAAAATGACAGAGAACAGAGAGCAGACTGTAATAATCACAGAGAACACAGTGCGGAGAGAAAAAATCACAGAGTACCGAGTGCAGAGAGTAAAAATCACAGACAGCTGAGTGCAGAGAGTAAAAATCACAGAGAACAGAGTGCGGAGATTAAAAATCAGAGAGAGCAGAGTGCGGAGAATAAAAATCACAGAGAACAGTGTGCAGAGAGTAGAAATCACAGAGAGCAGAGTGCAGAGAGTAAAAATCTCAGAGGGCAGAGTGAAGAGAGTGAATATCACAGAGAGCAGAGTACAGAGAGTAAAAATCATAGAGTGCCGAGTGCAGAGAGTAAAAATCACAGAGAGCAGAGTGCAGAGAGTAAAAATCACAGAGATCTGTGTGCAGAGAGTAAAAAAATCACAGAGAGCAGAGTGCAGAGAGTAAAAGTCACAGAGATCAGTGTGCAGAGAGTAAAAATCACAGACACAGAATTCAGAGAGTGAAAATAACAGACAGAAGAATGCAGAGTAAATGTCACAGAGAACAGAGTGCAGAGTGTAAGTATCACCGAGATCAGTGTGCAGAGAGTAAAAATCACAGAGAACAGAGTGCAGAGAGTAAAAGTCACACAGACCTGAGGGCAGAGAGTAAAGATCACAGAGAGCAGAGGGCAGAGAGTAAAACTCTCAGAGATCATAGAGCGGAGAGCAAACACCACAGAGAACAGAGTGCAGAGAGTAAAAATCACAGAGAGCATAGTGCAGTGATTAAAAATCAAAGAGAGCAGGGTGCGGAGAATAAAAATGACAGAGAACAGAGAGCAGACTGTAAAAATCACAGAGAACACAGTGCGGAGAGAAAAAATCACAGAGTACCGAGTGCAGAGAGTAAAAATCACAGACAGCTGAGTGCAGAGAGAAAAATCACAGAGAGCAGAGTGCGGAGATGAAAAATCACAGAGAACAGAGTGCAGAGAGTAGAAATGACAGAGAACAGAGTGCAGACTGTAAAAATCAAAGAGAACAGAGTACAACGAGTAAAAATCACAGAGTGCCGAGTACAGAGAGTAAAAATCACAGACAGCTGAGTGCAGAGAGTAGAAATCACAGAGAGCAGAGTGCAGAGAATGAAAATCACAGAGAGCAGATTACGGAGAGTAAAAATCTCAGAGGTCTGTGTGCAGAGAGTAAAAGACACAGAGAACAGAGTGCAGAGAGTAAGTATCACCGAGACCAGAGTGCAGAGAGTAAAAATCACAGAGAACAGAGTGCAGAGAGTAAAAATCACACAGACCTGAGGGCAAAGAGTAAAGATCACAGAGAGCAGAGGGCAGAGAGTAAAACTCTCAGAGATCATAGTGCGGAGACCAAACATCACAGAGAACAGTGTGCAGAGAGTAAAAATCACAGAGAGCATAGTGCAGTGATTAAAAATCACAGAGAACACAGTGCGGAGAGAAAAAATCACAGAGTACCGAGTGCAGAGAGTACAAATCACAGACAGCTGAGTGCAGAGAGTAAAAATCACAGAGAGCAGAGTGTGGAGATTAAAAATCAGAGAGAGCAGAGTGCGGAGAATAAAAATCACAGAGAACAGAGTGCAGAGAGTAGAAATCACAGAGAGCAGAGTGCAGAGAGTAAAAATCTCAGAGGGCAGAGTGAAGACAGTGAATATCACAGAGAGCAGAGTACAGAGAGTAAAAATCACAGAGTCCCGAGTGCAGAGAGTAAAAAATCACAGACAGCTGAGTACAGAGTGTAAAAATCACAGACAGCAGAGTACGTAGATTTATAATCAGAGAGAGCAGAGTGCGGAGAATAAAAATCACAGAGATCAGAGTGCAGAGAGTAAAAATGACAGGGAACAGAGTGCAGACTGTAAAAATCAAAGAGAACAGAGTGTGGAGAGTAAAAATCGCAGAGAGCAGAGTACAGAGAGTAAAAATCATAGAGTGCCGAGTGCAGAGAGTAAAAATCACAGAGAGCAGAGTGCAGAGAGTAAAAATCACAGAGATCTGTGTGCAGAGAGTAAAAAAAATCACAGAGAGCAGAGTGCAGAGAGTAAAAGTCACAGAGATCAGAGTGCAGAGAGTAAAAATCACAGACAGCTGAGTGCAGAGAGAAAAATCACAGAGAGCAGAGTGCGGAGATGAAAAATCACAGAGAACAGAGTGCAGAGAGTAGAAATGACAGAGAACAGAGTGCAGACTGTAAAAATCAAAGAGAACAGAGTACAAAGAGTAAAAATCACAGAGTGCCGGGTGCAGAGAGTAAAAATCACAGACAGCTGAGTGCAGAGAGTAAAAATCACAGAGAACAGAGTGCGGAGATTAAAAATCAGAGAGAGCAGAGTGCGGAGAATAAAAATCACAGAGAACAGTGTGCAGAGAGTAGAAATCACAGAGAGCAGAGTGCAGAGAGTAAAAATCTCAGAGGGCAGAGTGAAGAGAGTGAATATCACAGAGAGCAGAGTACAGAGAGTAAAAATCATAGAGTGCCGAGTGCAGAGAGTAAATATCACAGAGAGCAGAGTGCAGAGAGTAAAAATCACAGACACAGAATGCAGAGAGTGAAAATCACAGACAGAAGAATGCAGAGTAAAAGTCACAGAGAGCAGACTGTAAAAATCACAGAGAACACAGTGCGGAGAGAAAAAAATCACAGAGTACCGAGTGCAGAGAGTAAAAATCACAGACAGCTGAGTGCAGAGAGAAAAATCACAGAGAGCAGAGTGCGGAGATGAAAAATCACAGAGAACAGAGTGCAGAGAGTAGAAATCACAGAGAGCAGAGTGCAGAGAGTAAAAATCTCAGAGGGCAGAGTGAAGACAGTGAATATCACAGAGAGCAGAGTACAGAGAGTAAAAATCACAGAGTCCCGAGTGCAGAGAGTAAAAAATCACAGACAGCTGAGTGCAGAGTGTAAAAATCACAGACAGCAGAGTACGTAGATTTAAAATCAGAGAGAGCAGAGTGCGGAGAATAAAAATCACAGAGATCAGAGTGCAGAGAGTAAAAATGACAGGGAACAGAGTGCAGACTGTAAAAATCAAAGAGAACAGAGTGTGGAGAGTAAAAATCGCAGAGAGCAGAGTACAGAGAGTAAAAATCATAGAGTGCCGAGGGCAGAGAGTAAAAATCACAGAGAGCAGAGTGCAGAGAGTAAAAATCACAGAGATCTTTGTGCAGAGAGTAAAAAAAAATCACAGAGAGCAGAGTGCAGAGAGTAAAAGTCACAGAGATCAGTGTGCAGAGAGTAAAAATCACAGACACAGAATGCAGAGAGTGAAAATCACAGACAGAAGAATGCAGAGTAAAAGTCACAGAGAACAGAGTGCAGAGTGTAAGTATCACCGAGATCAGTGTGCAGAGAGTAAAAATCACAGAGAACAGAGTGCAGAGAGTAAAAATCACACCGACCTGAGGGCAGAGAGTAAAGATCACAGAGAGCAGAGGGCAGAGAGTAAAACTCTCAGAAATCATAGAGCGGAGAGCAAACATCACAGAGAACAGAGTGCAGAGAGTAAAAATCAAAGAGAGCATAGTGCAGTGATTAAAAATCAAAGAGAGCAGGGTGCGGAGAATAAAAATGACAGAGAACAGAGAGCAGACTGTAAAAATCACAGAGAACACAGTGCGGAGAGAAAAAAATCACAGAGTACCGAGTGCAGGGAGTAAAAATCACAGACAGCTGAGTGCAGAGAGAAAAATCACAGAGAGCAGAGTGCGGAGATGAAAAATCACAGAGAACAGAGTGCAGAGAGTAGAAATGACAGAGAACAGAGTGCAGACTGTAAAAATCAAAGAGGACAGAGTACAAAGAGTAAAAATCACAGAGTGCCGGGTGCAGAGAGTAAAAATCACAGACAGCTGAGTGCAGAGAGTAAAAATCACAGAGAACAGAGTGCGGAGATTAAAAATCAGAGAGAGCAGAGTGCGGAGAATAAAAATCACAGAGAACAGTGTGCAGAGAGTAAAAATCACAGAGAGCAGAGTGCAGAGAGTAAAAATCTCAGAGGGCAGAGTGAAGAGAGTGAATATCACAGACAGCAGAGTACGGTGATTTGAAATCAGAGAGAGCAGAGTGCAGAGAATAGAAATCACAGAGAGCAGAGTAAAGAGAGTAAAAATCATAGAGTGCCGAGTGCAGAGAGTAAAATCACAGAAAGCTGAGTGCAGAGAGTAAAAATCACAGAGAGCAGAGGGCGGAGATTAAAAATCAGAGAGAGCAGACTGCGGAGAATAAAAATCACAGAGAACAGAGTGCATTGATTAGAAATCACAGAGAGCAGAGTACAGAGAGTAAAAATCTCAGAGTGCCGAGTGCTGAGAGTAAAAACCACAGAGAGCTGAGTGCAGAGAGTAAGAAGCACAGAGAGCAGAGTGAGGAGAATAAAAATCAGAGAGAGCAGAGTACGGAGAATAAAAATCACGGAGAACGGAGTCCAGAGAGTAGGAATCACAGAGAGCAGAGTGCAGAGAGTAAAAATCTGAGAGGGCAGAGTGCGGAGAGGAAAAAACTCTAAGAATGGAGTGCTGATAATAAAACTCACAGAGAGCAGAGGCCAGAGAATAAAAATCACAGAGATCGGAGTGCGGAGAGTAAAAATTACAGAGATCAGAGTGTAGAGAGCAAAAATCACAGAGAGCAGAGTGCGGAGATTAAGAATTAGAGGGAGCACAGTGCGGAGAGTAAAAATCACAGAGAACAGAGTGCAGAGCGTAAAAATCCCAGAGCGCAGAGTGCAGAGAGTGAAAATCACAGAAATTAGAGTGCAGAGAGTAAAAATCACAGAGAACAGACTGGGGAGAGTAAAAATCACAGAAAACAGTGTACACAGAGTAAACATCACAGAGAACAGAGTGCAGAGAGTAAAAATCACAGAGAGCATAGTGCAGTGATTAAAAATCAAAGAGAGCAGGGTGCGGAGAATAAAAATGACAGAGAACAGAGAGCAGACTGTAAAAATCACAGAGAACACAGTGCGGAGAGAAAAAATCACAGAGTACCGAGTGCAGAGAGTAAAAATCACAGAGAGCATAGTGCAGTGATTAAAAATCAAAGAGAGCAGGGTGCGGAGAATAAAAATGACAGAGAACAGAGAGCAGACTGTAAAAATCACAGAGAACACAGTGCGGAGAGAAAAAATCACAGAGTACCGAGTGCAGAGAGTAAAAATCACAGACAGCTGAGTGCAGAGAGAAAAATCACAGAGAGCAGAGTGCGGAGATGAAAAATCACAGAGAACAGAGTGCAGAGAGTAGAAATGACAGAGAACAGAGTGCAGACTGTAAAAATCAAAGAGAACAGAGTACAAAGAATAAAAATCACAGAGTGCCGGGCGCAGAGAGTAAAAATCACAGACAGCTGAGTGCAGAGAGTAAAAATCACAGAGAGCAGAGTGCGGAGATTAAAAATCAGAGAGAGCAGAGTGCGGAGAATAAAAATCACAGAGAACAGTGTGCAGAGAGTAGAAATCACAGAGAGCAGAGTGCAGAGAGTAAAAATCTCAGAGGGCAGAGTGAAGAGAGTGAATATCACAGAGAGCAGAGTACAGAGAGTAAAAATCACAGAGTGCCGAGTGCAGAGAGTAAAAATCACAGACAGCTGAGTGCAGAGAGTAGAAATCACAGAGAGCAGAGTGCAGAGAATGAAAATCACAGAGAGCAGATTACGGAGAGTAAAAATCTCAGAGGTCTGTGTGCAGAGAGTAAAAGACACAGAGAACAGAGTGCAGAGAGTAAGTATCACCGAGACCAGAGTGCAGAGAGTAAAAATCACAGAGAACAGAGTGCAGAGAGTAAAAATCACACAGACCTGAGGGCAAAGAGTAAAGATCACAGAGAGCAGAGGGCAGAGAGTAAAACTCTCAGAGATCATAGTGCGGAGACCAAACATCACAGAGAACAGTGTGCAGAGAGTAAAAATCACAGAGAGCATAGTGCAGTGATTAAAAATCACAGAGAACACAGTGCGGAGAGAAAAAATCACAGAGTACCGAGTGCAGAGAGTAAAAATCACAGACAGCTGAGTGCAGAGAGTAAAAATCACAGAGAGCAGAGTGCAGAGAGTAAAAATCACAGAGATCTGTGTGCAGAGAGTAAAAAAAAATCACAGAGAGCAGAGTGCAGAGAGTAAAAGTCACAGAGATCAGTGTGCAGAGAGTAAAAATCACAGACACAGAATGCAGAGAGTGAAAATCACAGACAGAAGAATGCAGAGTAAAAGTCACAGAGAACAGAGTGCAGAGTGTAAGTATCACCGAGATCAGTGTGCAGAGAGTAAAAATCACAGAGAACAGAGTGCAGAGAGTAAAAATCACACCGACCTGAGGGCAGAGAGTAAAGATCACAGAGAGCAGAGGGCAGAGAGTAAAACTCTCAGAAATCATAGAGCGGAGAGCAAACATCACAGAGAACACAGTGCGGAGAGAAAAAATCACAGAGTACCGAGTGCAGAGAGTAAAAATCACAGAGAGCAGAGTGCGGAGATTAAAAATCAGAGAGAGCAGAGTGCGTGGAATAAAAATCACAGAGAACAGAGTGCAGAGAGTAGAAATCACAGAGAGCAGAATGCAGAGAGTAAAAATCTCAGAGGGCAGAGTGAAGACAGTGAATATCACAGAGAGCAGAGTACAGAGAGTAAAAATCACAGAGTCCCGAGTGCAGAGAGTAAAAAATCACAGACGGCTGAGTGCAGAGTGTAAAAATCACAGACAGCAGAGTATGTAGATTTAAAATCAGAGAGAGCAGAGTGCGGAGAATAAAAATCACAGAGATCAGAGTGCAGAGAGTAATAATGACAGGGAACAGAGTGCAGACTGTAAAAATCAAAGAGAACAGAGTGTGGAGAGTAAAAATCGCAGAGAGCAGAGTACAGAGAGTAAAAATCATAGAGTGCCGAGTGCAGAGAGTAAAAATCACAGTGAGCAGATTGCAGAGAGTAAAAATCACAGAGATCTGTGTGCAGAGAGTAAAAAAATCACAGAGAGCAGAGTGCAGAGAGTAAAAGTCACAGAGATCAGTGTGCAGAGAGTAAAAATCACAGACACAGAATTCAGAGAGTGAAAATCACAGACAGAAGAATGCAGAGTAAATGTCACAGAGAACAGAGTGCAGAGTGTAAGTATCACCGAGATCAGTGTGCAGAGAGTAAAAATCACAGAGAACAGAGTGCAGAGAGTAAAAATCACACAGACCTGAGGGCAGAGAGTAAAGATCACAGAGAGCAGAGGGCAGAGAGTAAAACTCTCAGAGATCATAGAGCGGAGAGCAAACACCACAGAGAACAGAGTGCAGAGAGTAAAAATCACAGAGAGCATAGTGCAGTGATTAAAAATCAAAGAGAGCAGGGTGCGGAGAATAAAAATGACAGAGAACAGAGAGCAGACTGTAAAAATCACAGAGAACACAGTGCGGAGGGAAAAAATCACAGAGTACCGAGTGCAGAGAGTAAAAATCACAGACAGCTGAGTGCAGAGAGAAAAATCACAGAGAGCAGAGTGCGGAGATGAAAAATCACAGAGAACAGAGTGCAGAGAGTAGAAATGACAGAGAACAGAGTGCAGACTGTAAAAATCAAAGAGAACAGAGTACAACGAGTAAAAATCACAGAGTGCCGAGTGCAGAGAGTAAAAATCACAGACAGCTGAGTGCAGAGAGTAGAAATCACAGAGAGCAGAGTGCAGAGAATGAAAATCACAGAGAGCAGATTACGGAGAGTAAAAATCTCAAAGGTCTGTGTGCAGAGAGTAAAAGACACAGAGAACAGAGTGCAGAGAGTAAGTATCACCGAGACCAGAGTGCAGAGAGTAAAAATCACAGAGAACAGAGTGCAGAGAGTAAAAATCACACAGACCTGAGGGCAAAGAGTAAAGATCACAGAGAGCAGAGGGCAGAGAGTAAAACTCTCAGAGATCATAGTGCGGAGACCAAACATCACAGAGAACAGTGTGCAGAGAGTAAAAATCACAGAGAGCATAGTGCAGTGATTAAAAATCACAGAGAACACAGTGCGGAGAGAAAAAATGACAGAGTACCGAGTGCAGAGAGTAAAAATCACAGACAGCTGAGTGCAGAGAGTAAAAATCACAGAGAACAGAGTGCGGAGATTAAAAATCAGAGAGAGCAGAGTGCGGAGAATAAAAATCACAGAGAACAGAGTGCAGAGAGTAGAAATCACAGAGAGCAGAGTGCAGAGAGTAAAAATCTCAGAGGGCAGAGTGAAGACAGTGAATATCACAGAGAGCAGAGTACAGAGAGTAAAAATCACAGAGTCCCGAGTGCAGAGAGTAAAAAATCACAGACAGCTGAGTACAGAGTGTAAAAATCACAGACAGCAGAGTACGTAGATTTAAAATCAGAGAGAGCAGAGTGCGGAGAATAAAAATCACAGAGATCAGAGTGCAGAGAGTAAAAATGACAGGGAACAGAGTGCAGACTGTAAAAATCAAAGAGAACAGAGTGTGAAGAGTAAAAATCGCAGAGAGCAGAGTACAGAGAGTAAAAATCATAGAGTGCCGAGTGCAGAGAGTAAAAATCACAGAGAGCAGAGTGCAGAGAGTAAAAATCACAGAGATCTGTGTGCAGAGAGTAAAAAAAATCACAGAGAGCAGAGTGCAGAGAGTAAAAGTCACAGAGATCAGTGTGCAGAGAGTAAAAATCACAGACACAGAATGCAGAGAGTGAAAATCACAGACAGAAGAATGCAGAGTAAAAGTCACAGAGAACAGAGTGCAGAGTGTAAGTATCACCGAGATCAGTGTGCAGAGAGTAAAAATCACAGAGAACAGAGTGCAGAGAGTAAAAATCACACCGACCTGAGGGCAGAGAGTAAAGATCACAGAGAGCAGAGGGCAGAGAGTAAAACTCTCAGAAATCATAGAGCGGAGAGCAAACATCACAGAGAACAGAGTGCAGAGAGTAAAAATCACAGAGAGCATAGTGCAGTGATTAAAAATCAAAGAGAGCAGGGTGCGGAGAATAAAAATGACAGAGAACAGAGAGCAGACTGTAAAAATCACAGGGAACACAGTGCGGAGAGAAAAAATCACAGAGTACCGAGTGCAGAGAGTAAAAATCACAGACAGCTGAGTGCAGAGAGAAAAATCACAGAGAGCAGAGTGCGGAGATGAAAAATCACAGAGAACAGAGTGCAGAGAGTAGAAATCACAGAGAACAGAGTGCAGAGAGTAGAAATCACAGAGAGCAGAGTGCAGAGAGTAAAAATCTCAGAGGGCAGAGTGAAGACAGTGAATATCACAGAGAGCAGAGTACAGAGAGTAAAAATCACAGAGTCCCGAGTGCAGAGAGTAAAAAATCACAGACAGCTGAGTACAGAGTGTAAAAATCACAGACAGCAGAGTACGTAGATTTAAAATCAGAGAGAGCAGAGTGCGGAGAATAAAAATCACAGAGATCAGAGTGCAGAGAGTAAAAATGACAGGGAACAGAGTGCAGACTGTAAAAATCAAAGAGAACAGAGTGTGGAGAGTAAAAATCGCAGAGAGCAGAGTACAGAGAGTAAAAATCATAGAGTGCCGAGTGCAGAGAGTAAAAATCACAGAGCAGAGTGCAGAGAGTAAAAATCACAGAGATCTGTGTGCAGAGAGTAAAAAAAATCACAGAGAGCAGAGTGCAGAGAGTAAAAGTCACAGAGATCAGTGTGCAGAGAGTAAAAATCACAGACACAGAATGCAGAGAGTGAAAATCACAGACAGAAGAATGCAGAGTAAAAGTCACAGAGAACAGAGTGCAGAGTGTAAGTATCACCGAGATCAGTGTGCAGAGAGTAAAAATCACAGAGAACAGAGTGCAGAGAGTAAAAATCACACCGACCTGAGGGCAGAGAGTAAAGATCACAGAGAGCAGAGGGCAGAGAGTAAAACTCTCAGAAATCATAGAGCGGAGAGCAAACATCACAGAGAACAGAGTGCAGAGAGTAAAAATCACAGAGAGCATAGTGCAGTGATTAAAAATCAAAGAGAGCAGGGTGCGGAGAATAAAAATGACAGAGAACAGAGAGCAGACTGTAAAAATCACAGAGAACACAGTGCGGAGAGAAAAAAATCACAGAGTACCGAGTGCAGAGAGTAAAAATCACAGACAGCTGAGTGCAGAGAGAAAAATCACAGAGAGCAGAGTGCGGAGATGAAAAATCACAGAGAACAGAGTGCAGAGAGTAGAAATGACAGAGAACAGAGTGCAGACTGTAAAAATCAAAGAGAACAGAGTACAAAGAGTAAAAATCACAGAGTGCCGGGTGCAGAGAGTAAAAATCACAGACAGCTGAGTGCAGAGAGTAAAAATCACAGAGAACAGAGTGCGGAGATTAAAAATCAGAGAGAGCAGAGTGCGGAGAATAAAAATCACAGAGAACAGTGTGCAGAGAGTAGAAATCACAGAGAGCAGAGTGCAGAGAGTAAAAATCTCAGAGGGCAGAGTGAAGAGAGTGAATATCACAGAGAGCAGAGTACAGAGAGTAAAAATCACAGAGTGCCGAGTGCAGAGAGTAAAAATCACAGACAGCTGAGTGCAGAGTGTAAACATCACAGACAGCAGAGTACGGAGATTTGAAATCACAGAGAGCAGAGTGCAGAGAATGAAAATCACAGACAGCAGATTACGGAGAGTAAAAATCTCAGAGGTCTGTGTGCAGAGAGTAAAAGACACAGAGAACAGAGTGCAGAGAGTAAGTATCACCGAGACCAGAGTGCAGAGAGTAAAAATCACAGAGAACAGAGTGCAGAGAGTAAAAATCACACAGACCTGAGGGCAAAGAGTAAAGATCACAGAGAGCAGAGGGCAGAGAGTAAAACTCTCAGAGATCATAGTGCGGAGACCAAACATCACAGAGAACAGTGTGCAGAGAGTAAAAATCACAGAGAGCATAGTGCAGTGATTAAAAATCACAGAGAACACAGTGCGGAGAGAAAAAATCACAGAGTACCGAGTGCAGAGAGTAAAAATCACAGACAGCTGAGTGCAGAGAGTAAAAATCACAGAGAACAGAGTGCGGAGATTAAAAATCAGAGAGAGCAGAGTGCGGAGAATAAAAATCACAGAGAACAGAGTGCAGAGAGTAGAAATCACAGAGAGCAGAGTGCAGAGAGTAAAAATCTCAGAGGGCAGAGTGAAGAGAGTGAATATCACAGAGAGCAGAGTACAGAGAGTAAAAATCACAGAGTCCCGAGTGCAGAGAGTAAAAATCACAGACAGCTGAGTGCAGAGAGTAGAAATCACAGAGAGCAGAGTGCAGAGAATGAAAATCACAGAGAGCAGATTACGGAGAGTAAAAATCTCAGAGGTCTGTGTGCAGAGAGTAAAAGACACAGAGAACAGAGTGCAGAGAGTAAGTATCACCGAGACCAGAGTGCAGAGAGTAAAAATCACAGAGAACAGAGTGCAGAGAGTAAAAATCACACAGACCTGAGGGCAAAGAGTAAAGATCACAGAGAGCAGAGGGCAGAGAGTAAAACTCTCAGAGATCATAGTGCGGAGACCAAACATCACAGAGAACAGTGTGCAGAGAGTAAAAATCACAGAGAGCATAGTGCAGTGATTAAAAATCACAGAGAACACAGTGCGGAGAGAAAAAATCACAGAGTACCGAGTGCAGAGAGTAAAAATCACAGACAGCTGAGTGCAGAGAGTAAAAATCACAGAGAGCAGAGTGCAGAGAGTAAAAATCACAGAGATCTGTGTGCAGAGAGTAAAAAAAAATCACAGAGAGCAGAGTGCAGAGAGTAAAAGTCACAGAGATCAGTGTGCAGAGAGTAAAAATCACAGACACAGAATGCAGAGAGTGAAAATCACAGACAGAAGAATGCAGAGTAAAAGTAACAGAGAACAGAGTGCAGAGTGTAAGTATCACCGAGATCAGTGTGCAGAGAGTAAAAATCACAGAGAACAGAGTGCAGAGAGTAAAAATCACACCGACCTGAGGGCAGAGAGTAAAGATCACAGAGAGCAGAGGGCAGAGAGTAAAACTCTCAGAAATCATAGAGCGGAGAGCAAACATCACAGAGAACACAGTGCGGAGAGAAAAAATCACAGAGTACCGAGTGCAGAGAGTAAAAATCACAGAGAGCAGAGTGCGGAGATTAAAAATCAGAGAGAGCAGAGTGCGTGGAATAAAAATCACAGAGAACAGAGTGCAGAGAGTAGAAATCACAGAGAGCAGAATGCAGAGAGTAAAAATCTCAGAGGGCAGAGTGAAGACAGTGAATATCACAGAGAGCAGAGTACAGAGAGTAAAAATCACAGAGTCCCGAGTGCAGAGAGTAAAAAATCACAGACGGCTGAGTGCAGAGTGTAAAAATCACAGACAGCAGAGTATGTAGATTTAAAATCAGAGAGAGCAGAGTGCGGAGAATAAAAATCACAGAGATCAGAGTGCAGAGAGTAATAATGACAGGGAACAGAGTGCAGACTGTAAAAATCAAAGAGAACAGAGTGTGGAGAGTAAAAATCGCAGAGAGCAGAGTACAGAGAGTAAAAATCATAGAGTGCCGAGTGCAGAGAGTAAAAATCACAGAGAGCAGAGTGCAGAGAGTAAAAATCACAGAGATCTGTGTGCAGAGAGTAAAAAAATCACAGAGAGCAGAGTGCAGAGAGTAAAAGTCACAGAGATTAGTGTGCAGAGAGTAAAAATCACAGACACAGAATTCAGAGAGTGAAAATCACAGACAGAAGAATGCAGAGTAAATGTCACAGAGAACAGAGTGCAGAGTGTAAGTATCACCGAGATCAGTGTGCAGAGAGTAAAAATCACAGAGAACAGAGTGCAGAGAGTAAAAATCACACAGACCTGAGGGCAGAGAGTAAAGATCACAGAGAGCAGAGGGCAGAGAGTAAAACTCTCAGAGATCATAGAGCGGAGAGCAAACACCACAGAGAACAGAGTGCAGAGAGTAAAAATCACAGAGAGCATAGTGCAGTGATTAAAAATCAAAGAGAGCAGGGTGCGGAGAATAAAAATGACAGAGAACAGAGAGCAGACTGTAAAAATCACAGAGAACACAGTGCGGAGAGAAAAAATCACAGAGTACCGAGTGCAGAGAGTAAAAATCACAGACAGCTGAGTGCAGAGAGAAAAATCACAGAGAGCAGAGTGCGGAGATGAAAAATCACAGAGAACAGAGTGCAGAGAGTAGAAATGACAGAGAACAGAGTGCAGACTGTAAAATCAAAGAGAACAGAGTACAACGAGTAAAAATCACAGAGTGCCGAGTGCAGAGAGTAAAAATCACAGACAGCTGAGTGCAGAGAGTAGAAATCACAGAGAGCAGAGTGCAGAGAATGAAAATCACAGAGAGCAGATTACGGAGAGTAAAAATCTCAGAGGTCTGTGTGCAGAGAGTAAAAGACACAGAGAACAGAGTGCAGAGAGTAAGTATCACCGAGACCAGAGTGCAGAGAGTAAAAATCACAGAGAACAGAGTGCAGAGAGTAAAAATCACACAGACCTGAGGGCAAAGAGTAAAGATCACAGAGAGCAGAGGGCAGAGAGTAAAACTCTCAGAGATCATAGTGCGGAGACCAAACATCACAGAGAACAGTGTGCAGAGAGTAAAAATCACAGAGAGCATAGTGCAGTGATTAAAAATCACAGAGAACACAGTGCGGAGAGAAAAAATGACAGAGTACCGAGTGCAGAGAGTAAAAATCACAGACAGCTGAGTGCAGAGAGTAAAAATCACAGAGAACAGAGTGCGGAGATTAAAAATCAGAGAGAGCAGAGTGCGGAGAATAAAAATCACAGAGAACAGAGTGCAGAGAGTAGAAATCACAGAGAGCAGAGTGCAGAGAGTAAAAATCTCAGAGGGCAGAGTGAAGACAGTGAATATCACAGAGAGCAGAGTACAGAGAGTAAAAATCACAGAGTCCCGAGTGCAGAGAGTAAAAAATCACAGACAGCTGAGTACAGAGTGTAAAAATCACAGACAGCAGAGTACGTAGATTTAAAATCAGAGAGAGCAGAGTGCGGAGAATAAAAATCACAGAGATCAGAGTGCAGAGAGTAAAAATGACAGGGAACAGAGTGCAGACTGTAAAAATCAAAGAGAACAGAGTGTGGAGAGTAAAAATCGCAGAGAGCAGAGTACAGAGAGTAAAAATCATAGAGTGCCGAGTGCAGAGAGTAAAAATCACAGAGAGCAGAGTGCAGAGAGTAAAAATCACAGAGATCTGTGTGCAGAGAGTAAAAAAAATCACAGAGAGCAGAGTGCAGAGAGTAAAAGTCACAGAGATCAGTGTGCAGAGAGTAAAAATCACAGACACAGAATGCAGAGAGTGAAAATCACAGACAGAAGAATGCAGAGTAAAAGTCACAGAGAACAGAGTGCAGAGTGTAAGTATCACCGAGATCAGTGTGCAGAGAGTAAAAATCACAGAGAACAGAGTGCAGAGAGTAAAAATCACACCGACCTGAGGGCAGAGAGTAAAGATCACAGAGAGCAGAGGGCAGAGAGTAAAACTCTCAGAAATCATAGAGCGGAGAGCAAACATCACAGAGAACAGAGTGCAGAGAGTAAAAATCACAGAGAGCATCGTGCAGTGATTAAAAATCAAAGAGAGCAGGGTGCGGAGAATAAAAATGACAGAGAACAGAGAGCAGACTGTAAAAATCACAGGGAACACAGTGCGGAGAGAAAAAATCACAGAGTACCGAGTGCAGAGAGTAAAAATCACAGACAGCTGAGTGCAGAGAGAAAAATCACAGAGAGCAGAGTGCGGAGATGAAAAATCACAGAGAACAGAGTGCAGAGAGTAGAAATCACAGAGAACAGAGTGCAGAGAGTAGAAATCACAGAGAGCAGAGTGCAGAGAGTAAAAATCTCAGAGGGCAGAGTGAAGACAGTGAATATCACAGAGAGCAGAGTACAGAGAGTAAAAATCACAGAGTCCCGAGTGCAGAGAGTAAAAAATCACAGACAGCTGAGTACAGAGTGTAAAAATCACAGACAGCAGAGTACGTAGAATTAAAATCAGAGAGAGCAGAGTGCGGAGAATAAAAATCACAGAGATCAGAGTGCAGAGAGTAAAAATGACAGGGAACAGAGTGCAGACTGTAAAAATCAAAGAGAACAGAGTGTGGAGAGTAAAAATCGCAGAGAGCAGAGTACAGAGAGTAAAAATCATAGAGTGCCGAGTGCAGAGAGTAAAAATCACAGAGCAGAGTGCAGAGAGTAAAAATCACAGAGATCTGTGTGCAGAGAGTAAAAAAAATCACAGAGAGCAGAGTGCAGAGAGTAAAAGTCACAGAGATCAGTGTGCAGAGAGTAAAAATCACAGACACAGAATGCAGAGAGTGAAAATCACAGACAGAAGAATGCAGAGTAAAAGTCACAGAGAACAGAGTGCAGAGTGTAAGTATCACCGAGATCAGTGTGCAGAGAGTAAAAATCACAGAGAACAGAGTGCAGAGAGTAAAAATCACACCGACCTGAGGGCAGAGAGTAAAGATCACAGAGAGCAGAGGGCAGAGAGTAAAACTCTCAGAAATCATAGAGCGGAGAGCAAACATCACAGAGAACAGAGTGCAGAGAGTAAAAATCACAGAGAGCATAGTGCAGTGATTAAAAATCAAAGAGAGCAGGGTGCGGAGAATAAAAATGACAGAGAACAGAGAGCAGACTGTAAAAATCACAGAGAACACAGTGCGGAGAGAAAAAAATCACAGAGTACCGAGTGCAGAGAGTAAAAATCACAGACAGCTGAGTGCAGAGAGAAAAATCACAGAGAGCAGAGTGCGGAGATGAAAAATCACAGAGAACAGAGTGCAGAGAGTAGAAATGACAGAGAACAGAGTGCAGACTGTAAAAATCAAAGAGAACAGAGTACAAAGAGTAAAAATCACAGAGTGCCGGGTGCAGAGAGTAAAAATCACAGACAGCTGAGTGCAGAGAGTAAAAATCACAGAGAACAGAGTGCGGAGATTAAAATCAGAGAGAGCAGAGTGCGGAGAATAAAAATCACAGAGAACAGTGTGCAGAGAGTAGAAATCACAGAGAGCAGAGTGCAGAGAGTAAAAATCTCAGAGGGCAGAGTGAAGAGAGTGAATATCACAGAGAGCAGAGTACAGAGAGTAAAAATCACAGAGTGCCGAGTGCAGAGAGTAAAAATCACAGACAGCTGAGTGCAGAGTGTAAACATCACAGACAGCAGAGTACGGAGATTTGAAATCACAGAGAGCAGAGTGCGGAGAATAAAAATCACAGAGAACAGAGTGCAGAGAGTAGAAATCACAGAGAGCAGAGTGCAGAGAGTAAAAATCTCAGAGGGCAGAGTGAAGACAGTGAATATCACAGAGAGCAGAGTACAGAGAGTAAAAATCACAGAGTCCCGAGTGCAGAGAGTAAAAAATCACAGACAGCTGAGTACAGAGTGTAAAAATCACAGACAGCAGAGTACGTAGATTTAAAATCAGAGAGAGCAGAGTGCGGAGAATAAAAATCACAGAGATCAGAGTGCAGAGAGTAAAAATGACAGGGAACAGAGTGCAGACTGTAAAAATCAAAGAGAACAGAGTGTGGAGAGTAAAAATCGCAGAGAGCAGAGTACAGAGAGTAAAAATCATAGAGTGCCGAGTGCAGAGAGTAAAAATCACAGAGAGCAGAGTGCAGAGAGTAAAAATCACAGAGATCTGTGTGCAGAGAGTAAAAAAAATCACAGAGAGCAGAGTGCAGAGAGTAAAAGTCACAGAGATCAGTGTGCAGAGAGTAAAAATCACAGACACAGAATGCAGAGAGTGAAAATCACAGACAGAAGAATGCAGAGTAAAAGTCACAGAGAACAGAGTGCAGAGTGTAAGTATCACCGAGATCAGTGTGCAGAGAGTAAAAATCACAGAGAACAGAGTGCAGAGAGTAAAAATCACACCGACCTGAGGGCAGAGAGTAAAGATCACAGAGAGCAGAGGGCAGAGAGTAAAACTCTCAGAAATCATAGAGCGGAGAGCAAACATCACAGAGAACAGAGTGCAGAGAGTAAAAATCACAGAGAGCATCGTGCAGTGATTAAAAATCAAAGAGAGCAGGGTGCGGAGAATAAAAATGACAGAGAACAGAGAGCAGACTGTAAAAATCACAGGGAACACAGTGCGGAGAGAAAAAATCACAGAGTACCGAGTGCAGAGAGTAAAAATCACAGACAGCTGAGTGCAGAGAGAAAAATCACAGAGAGCAGAGTGCGGAGATGAAAAATCACAGAGAACAGAGTGCAGAGAGTAGAAATCACAGAGAACAGAGTGCAGAGAGTAGAAATCACAGAGAGCAGAGTGCAGAGAGTAAAAATCTCAGAGGGCAGAGTGAAGACAGTGAATATCACAGAGAGCAGAGTACAGAGAGTAAAAATCACAGAGTCCCGAGTGCAGAGAGTAAAAAATCACAGACAGCTGAGTACAGAGTGTAAAAATCACAGACAGCAGAGTACGTAGAATTAAAATCAGAGAGAGCAGAGTGCGGAGAATAAAAATCACAGAGATCAGAGTGCAGAGAGTAAAAATGACAGGGAACAGAGTGCAGACTGTAAAAATCAAAGAGAACAGAGTGTGGAGAGTAAAAATCGCAGAGAGCAGAGTACAGAGAGTAAAAATCATAGAGTGCCGAGTGCAGAGAGTAAAAATCACAGAGCAGAGTGCAGAGAGTAAAAATCACAGAGATCTGTGTGCAGAGAGTAAAAAAAATCACAGAGAGCAGAGTGCAGAGAGTAAAAGTCACAGAGATCAGTGTGCAGAGAGTAAAAATCACAGACACAGAATGCAGAGAGTGAAAATCACAGACAGAAGAATGCAGAGTAAAAGTCACAGAGAACAGAGTGCAGAGTGTAAGTATCACCGAGATCAGTGTGCAGAGAGTAAAAATCACAGAGAACAGAGTGCAGAGAGTAAAAATCACACCGACCTGAGGGCAGAGAGTAAAGATCACAGAGAGGCAGAGGGCAGAGAGTAAAACTCTCAGAAATCATAGAGCGGAGAGCAAACATCACAGAGAACAGAGTGCAGAGAGTAAAAATCACAGAGAGCATAGTGCAGTGATTAAAAATCAAAGAGAGCAGGGTGCGGAGAATAAAAATGACAGAGAACAGAGAGCAGACTGTAAAAATCACAGAGAACACAGTGCGGAGAGAAAAAAATCACAGAGTACCGAGTGCAGAGAGTAAAAATCACAGACAGCTGAGTGCAGAGAGAAAAATCACAGAGAGCAGAGTGCGGAGATGAAAAATCACAGAGAACAGAGTGCAGAGAGTAGAAATGACAGAGAACAGAGTGCAGACTGTAAAAATCAAAGAGAACAGAGTACAAAGAGTAAAAATCACAGAGTGCCGGGTGCAGAGAGTAAAAATCACAGACAGCTGAGTGCAGAGAGTAAAAATCACAGAGAACAGAGTGCGGAGATTAAAAATCAGAGAGAGCAGAGTGCGGAGAATAAAAATCACAGAGAACAGTGTGCAGAGAGTAGAAATCACAGAGAGCAGAGTGCAGAGAGTAAAAATCTCAGAGGGCAGAGTGAAGAGAGTGAATATCACAGAGAGCAGAGTACAGAGAGTAAAAATCACAGAGTGCCGAGTGCAGAGAGTAAAAATCACAGACAGCTGAGTGCAGAGTGTAAACATCACAGACAGCAGAGTACGGAGATTTGAAATCACAGAGAGCAGAGTGCAGAGAATGAAAATCACAGACAGCAGATTACGGAGAGTAAAAATCTCAGAGGTCTGTGTGCAGGGAGTAAAAGACACAGAGAACAGAGTGCAGAGAGTAAGTATCACCGAGACCAGAGTGCAGAGAGTAAAAATCACAGAGAACAGAGTGCAGAGAGTAAAAATCACACAGACCTGAGGGCAAAGAGTAAAGATCACAGAGAGCAGAGGGCAGAGAGTAAAACTCTCAGAGATCATAGTGCGGAGACCAAACATCACAGAGAACAGTGTGCAGAGAGTAAAAATCACAGAGAGCATAGTGCAGTGATTAAAAATCACAGAGAACACAGTGCGGAGAGAAAAAATCACAGAGTACCGAGTGCAGAGAGTAAAAATCACAGACAGCTGAGTGCAGAGAGTAAAAATCACAGAGAGCAGAGTGCAGAGAGGAAAAATCACAGAGATCTGTGTGCAGAGAGTAAAAAAAATCACAGAGAGCAGAGTGCAGAGAGTAAAAGTCACAGAGATCAGTGTGCAGAGAGTAAAAATCACAGACACAGAATGCAGAGAGTGAAAATCACAGACAGAAGAATGCAGAGTAAAAGTCACAGAGAACAGAGTGCAGAGTGTAAGTATCACCGAGATTAGTGTGCAGAGAGTAAAAATCACAGAGAACAGAGTGCAGAGAGTAAAAATCACACCGACCTGAGGGCAGAGAGTAAAGATCACAGAGAGCAGAGGGCAGAGAGTAAAACTCTCAGAAATCATAGAGCGGAGAGCAAACATCACAGAGAACACAGTGCGGAGAGAAAAAATCACAGAGTACCGAGTGCAGAGAGTAAAAATCACAGATAGCTGAGTGCAGAGAGTAAAAATCACATAGAGCAGAGTGCGGAGATTAAAAAATCAGAGAGAGCAGAGTGCGTGGAATAAAAATCACAGAGAACAGAGTGCAGAGAGTAGAAATCACAGAGAGCAGAATGCAGAGAGTAAAAATCTCAGAGGGCAGAGTGAAGACAGTGAATATCACAGAGAGCAGAGTACAGAGAGTAAAAATCACAGAGTCCCGAGTGCAGAGAGTAAAAAATCACGGACAGCTGAGTGCAGAGTGTAAAAATCACAGACAGCAGAGTATGTAGATTTAAAATCAGAGAGAGCAGAGTGCGGAGAATAAAAATCACAGAGATCAGAGTGCAGAGAGTAATAATGACAGGGAACAGAGTGCAGACTGTAAAAATCAAAGAGAACAGAGTGTGGAGAGTAAAAATCGCAGAGAGCAGAGTACAGAGAGTAAAAATCATAGAGTGCCGAGTGCAGAGAGTAAAAATCACAGAGAGCAGAGTGCAGAGAGTAAAAATCACAGAGATCTGTGTGCAGAGAGTAAAAAAATCACAGAGAGCAGAGTGCAGAGAGTAAAAGTCACAGAGATCAGTGTGCAGAGAGTAAAAATCACAGACACAGAATTCAGAGAGTGAAAATCACAGACAGAAGAATGCAGAGTAAATGTCGCAGAGAACAGAGTGCAGAGTGTAAGTATCACCGAGATCAGTGTGCAGAGAGTAAAAATCACAGAGAACAGAGTGCAGAGAGTAAAAATCACACAGACCTGAGGGCAGAGAGTAAAGATCACAGAGAGCAGAGGGCAGAGAGTAAAACTCTCAGAGATCATAGAGCGGAGAGCAAACACCACAGAGAACAGAGTGCAGAGAGTAAAAATCACAGAGAGCATAGTGCAGTGATTAAAAATCAAAGAGAGCAGGGTGCGGAGAATAAAAATGACAGAGAACAGAGAGCAGACTGTAAAAATCACAGAGAACACAGTGCGGAGAGAAAAAATCACAGAGTACCGAGTGCAGAGAGTAAAAATCACAGACAGCTGAGTGCAGAGAGAAAAATCACAGAGAGCAGAGTGCGGAGATGAAAAATCACAGAGAACAGAGTGCAGAGAGTAGAAATGACAGAGAACAGAGTGCAGACTGTAAAAATCAAAGAGAACAGAGTACAAAGAGTAAAAATCACAGAGTGCCGGGTGCAGAGAGTAAAAATCACAGACAGCTGAGTGCAGAGAGTAAAAATCACAGAGAACAGAGTGCGGAGATTAAAAATCAGAGAGAGCAGAGTGCGGAGAATAAAAATCACAGAGAACAGAGTGAAGAGAGTGAATATCACAGAGAGCAGAGTACAGAGAGTAAAAATCATAGACAGCTGAGTGCAGAGAGTAGAAATCACAGAGAGCAGAGTGCAGAGAATGAAAATCACAGAGAGCAGATTACGGAGAGTAAAAATCTCAGAGGTCTGTGTGCAGAGAGTAAAAGACACAGAGAACAGAGTGCAGAGAGTAAGTATCACCGAGACCAGAGTGCAGAGAGTAAAAATCACAGAGAACAGAGTGCAGAGAGTAAAAATCACACAGACCTGAGGGCAAAGAGTAAAGATCACAGAGAGCAGAGGGCAGAGAGTAAAACTCTCAGAGATCATAGTGCGGAGACCAAACATCACAGAGAACAGTGTGCAGAGAGTAAAAATCACAGAGAGCATAGTGCAGTGATTAAAAATCACAGAGAACACAGTGCGGAGAGAAAAAATCACAGAGTACCGAGTTTAGAGAGTACAAATCACAGACAGCTGAGTGCAGAGAGTAAAAATCACAGAGAGCAGAGTGCGGAGATTAAAAATCAGAGAGAGCAGAGTGCGGAGAATAAAAATCACAGAGAACAGAGTGCAGAGAGTAGAAATCACAGAGAGCAGAGTGCAGAGAGTAAAAATCTCAGAGGGCAGAGTGAAGACAGTGAATATCACAGAGAGCAGAGTACAGAGAGTAAAAATCACAGAGTCCCGAGTGCAGAGAGTAAAAAATCACAGACAGCTGAGTACAGAGTGTAAAAATCACAGACAGCAGAGTACGTAGATTTAAAATCAGAGAGAGCAGAGTGCGGAGAATAAAAATCACAGAGATCAGAGTGCAGAGAGTAAAAATGACAGGGAACAGAGTCCAGACTGTAAAAATCAAAGAGAACAGAGTGTGGAGAGTAAAAATCGCAGAGAGCAGAGTACAGAGAGTAAAAATCATAGAGTGCCGAGTGCAGAGAGTAAAAATCACAGAGAGCAGAGTGCAGAGAGTAAAAATCACAGAGATCTGTGTGCAGAGAGTAAAAAAAAACACAGAGAGCAGAGTGCAGAGAGTAAAAGTCACAGAGATCAGTGTGCAGAGAGTAAAAATCACAGACACAGAATGCAGAGAGTGAAAATCACAGACAGAAGAATGCAGAGTAAAAGTCACAGAGAACAGAGTGCAGAGTGTAAGTATCACCGAGATCAGTGTGCAGAGAGTAAAAATCACAGAGAACAGAGTGCAGAGAGTAAAAATCACACCGACCTGAGGGCAGAGAGTAAAGATCACAGAGAGCAGAGGGCAGAGAGTAAAACTCTCAGAAATCATAGAGCGGAGAGCAAACATCACAGAGAACAGAGTGCAGAGAGTAAAAATCACAGAGAGCATAGTGCAGTGATTAAAAATCAAAGAGAGCAGGGTGCGGAGAATAAAAATGACAGAGAACAGAGAGCAGACTGTAAAAATCACAGAGAACACAGTGCGGAGAGAAAAAATCACAGAGTACCGAGTGCAGAGAGTAAAAATCACAGACAGCTGAGTGCAGAGAGAAAAATCACAGAGAGCAGAGTGCGGAGATGAAAAATCACAGAGAACAGAGTGCAGAGAGTAGAAATGACAGAGAACAGAGTGCAGACTGTAAAAATCAAAGAGAACAGAGTACAAAGAGTAAAAATCACAGAGTGCCGGGTGCAGAGAGTAAAAATCACAGACAGCTGAGTGCAGAGAGTAAAAATCACAGAGAACAGAGTGCGGAGATTAAAAATCACAGAGAACAGTGTGCAGAGAGTAGAAATCACAGAGAGCAGAGTGCAGAGAGTAAAAATCTCAGAGGGCAGAGTGAAGAGAGTGAATATCACAGAGAGCAGAGTACAGAGAGTAAAAATCACAGAGTGCCGAGTGCAGAGAGTAAAAATCACAGACAGCTGAGTGCAGAGTGTAAACATCACAGACAGCAGAGTACGGAGAGTAGAAATCACAGAGAGCAGAGTGCAGAGAATGAAAATCACAGAGAGCAGATTACGGAGAGTAAAAATCTCAGAGGTCTGTGTGCAGAGAGTAAAAGACACAGAGAACAGAGTGCAGAGAGTAAGTATCACAGAGAGCAGAGTGCAGAGAGTAAAAATCACAGAGAACAGAGTGCAGAGAGTAAAAATCACACAGACCTGAGGGCAAAGAGTAAAGATCACAGAGAGCAGAGGGCAGAGAGTAAAACTCTCAGAGATCATAGTGCGGAGACCAAACATCACAGAGAACAGTGTGCAGAGAGTAAAAATCACAGAGAGCATAGTGCAGTGATTAAAAATCACAGAGAACACAGTGCGGAGAGAAAAAATGACAGAGTACCGAGTGCAGAGAGTAAAAATCACAGACAGCTGAGTGCAGAGAGTAAAAATCACAGAGAGCAGAGTGCGGAGATTAAAAATCAGAGAGAGCAGAGTGCGGAGAATAAAAATCACAGAGAACAGAGTGCAGAGAGTAGAAATCACAGAGAGCAGAGTGCAGAGAGTAAAAATCTCAGAGGGCAGAGTGAAGACAGTGAATATCACAGAGAGCAGAGTACAGAGAGTAAAAATCACAGAGTCCCGAGTGCAGAGAGTAAAAAATCACAGACAGCTGAGTGCAGAGTGTAAAAATCACAGACAGCAGAGTACGTAGATTTAAAATCAGAGAGAGCAGAGTGCGGAGAATAAAAATCACAGAGATCAGAGTGCAGAGAGTAAAAATGACAGGGAACAGAGTGCAGACTGTAAAAATCAAAGAGAACAGAGTGTGGAGAGTAAAAATCGCAGAGAGCAGAGTACAGAGAGTAAAAATCATAGAGTGCCGAGTGCAGAGAGTAAAAATCACAGAGAGCAGAGTGTGGAGAGTAAAAATCGCAGAGAGCAGAGTACAGAGAGTAAAAATCATAGAGTGCCGAGTGCAGAGAGTAAAAATCACAGAGAGCAGAGTGCAGAGAGTAAAAATCACAGAGATCTGTGTGCAGAGAGTAAAAAAAATCACAGAGAGCAGAGTGCAGAGAGTAAAAGTCACAGAGATCAGTGTGCAGAGAGTAAAAATCACAGACACAGAATGCAGAGAGTGAAAATCACAGACAGAAGAATGCAGAGTAAAAGTCACAGAGAACAGAGTGCAGAGTGTAAGTATCACCGAGATCAGTGTGCAGAGAGTAAAAATCACAGAGAACAGAGTGCAGAGAGTAAAAATCACACCGACCTGAGGGCAGAGAGTAAAGATCACAGAGAGCAGAGGGCAGAGAGTAAAACTCTCAGAAATCATAGAGCGGAGAGCAAACATCACAGAGTACCGAGTGCAGAGAGTAAAAATCACAGATAGCTGAGTGCAGAGAGTAAAAATCACATAGAGCAGAGTGCGGAGATTAAAAATCAGAGAGAGCAGAGTGCGTGGAATAAAAATCACAGAAACAGAGTGCAGAGAGTAGAAATCACAGAGAGCAGAATGCAGAGAGTAAAAATCTCAGAGGGCAGAGTGAAGACAGTGAATATCACAGAGAGCAGAGTACAGAGAGTAAAAATCACAGAGTCCCGAGTGCAGAGAGTAAAAAATCACGGACAGCTGAGTGCAGAGTGTAAAAATCACAGACAGCAGAGTATGTAGATTTAAAATCAGAGAGAGCAGAGTGCGGAGAATAAAAATCACAGAGATCAGAGTGCAGAGAGTAATAATGACAGGGAACAGAGTGCAGACTGTAAAAATCAAAGAGAACAGAGTGTGGAGAGTAAAAATCGCAGAGAGCAGAGTACAGAGAGTAAAAATCATAGAGTGCCGAGTGCAGAGAGTAAAAATCACAGAGAGCAGAGTGCAGAGAGTAAAAATCACAGAGATCTGTGTGCAGAGAGTAAAAAAAATCACAGAGAGCAGAGTGCAGAGAGTAAAAGTCACAGAGATCAGTGTGCAGAGAGTAAAAATCACAGACACAGAATTCAGAGAGTGAAAATCACAGACAGAAGAATGCAGAGTAAATGTCACAGAGAACAGAGTGCAGAGTGTAAGTATCACCGAGATCAGTGTGCAGAGAGTAAAAATCACAGAGAACAGAGTGCAGAGAGTAAAAATCACACAGACCTGAGGGCAGAGAGTAAAGATCACAGAGAGCAGAGGGCAGAGAGTAAAACTCTCAGAGATCATAGAGCGGAGAGCAAACACCACAGAGAACAGAGTGCAGAGAGTAAAAATCACAGAGAGCATAGTGCAGTGATTAAAAATCAAAGAGAGCAGGGTGCGGAGAATAAAAATGACAGAGAACAGAGAGCAGACTGTAAAAATCACAGAGAACACAGTGCGGAGAGAAAAAATCACAGAGTACCGAGTGCAGAGAGTAAAAATCACAGACAGCTGAGTGCAGAGAGAAAAATCACAGAGAGCAGAGTGCGGAGATGAAAAATCACAGAGAACAGAGTGCAGAGAGTAGAAATGACAGAGAACAGAGTGCAGACTGTAAAAATCAAAGAGAACAGAGTACAAAGAGTAAAAATCACAGAGTGCCGGGTGCAGAGAGTAAAAATCACAGACAGCTGAGTGCAGAGAGTAAAAATCACAGAGAACAGAGTGCGGAGATTAAAAATCAGAGAGAGCAGAGTGCGGAGAATAAAAATCACAGAGAACTGTGTGCAGAGAGTAGAAATCACAGAGAGCAGAGTGCAGAGAGTAAAAATATCAGAGGACAGAGTGAAGAGAGTGAATATCACAGAGAGCAGAGTACAGAGAGTAAAAATCATAGACAGCTGAGTGCAGAGAGTAGAAATCACAGAGAGCAGAGTGCAGAGAATGAAAATCACAGAGAGCAGATTACGGAGAGTAAAAATCTCAGAGGTCTGTGTGCAGAGAGTAAAAATCACAGAGAACAGAGTGCAGAGAGTAAAAATCACACAGACCTGAGGGCAAAGAGTAAAGATCACAGAGAGCAGAGGGCAGAGAGTAAAACTCTCAGAGATCATAGTGCGGAGACCAAACATCACAGAGAACAGTGTGCAGAGAGTAAAAATCACAGAGAGCATAGTGCAGTGATTAAAAATCACAGAGAACACAGTGCGGAGAGAAAAAATCACAGAGTACCGAGTGCAGAGAGTACAAATCACAGACAGCTGAGTGCAGAGAGTAAAAATCACAGAGAGCAGAGTGCGGAGATTAAAAATCAGAGAGAGCAGAGTGCGGAGAATAAAAATCACAGAGAACAGAGTGCAGAGAGTAGAAATCACAGAGAGCAGAGTACAGAGAGTAAAAATCACAGAGTCCCGAGTGCAGAGAGTAAAAAATCACAGACAGCTGAGTACAGAGTGTAAAAATCACAGACAGCAGAGTACGTAGATTTAAAATCAGAGAGAGCAGAGTGCGGAGAATAAAAATCACAGAGATCAGAGTGCAGAGAGTAAAAATGACAGGGAACAGAGTGCAGACTGTAAAAATCAAAGAGAACAGAGTGTGGAGAGTAAAAATCGCAGAGAGCAGAGTACAGAGAGTAAAAATCATAGAGTGCCGAGTGCAGAGAGTAAAAATCACAGAGAGCAGAGTGCAGAGAGTAAAAATCACAGAGATCTGTGTGCAGAGAGTAAAAAAAAACACAGAGAGCAGAGTGCAGAGAGTAAAAGTCACAGAGATCAGTGTGCAGAGAGTAAAAATCACAGACACAGAATGCAGAGAGTGAAAATCACAGACAGAAGAATGCAGAGTAAAAGTCACAGAGAACAGAGTGCAGAGTGTAAGTATCACCGAGATCAGTGTGCAGAGAGTAAAAATCACAGAGAACAGAGTGCAGAGAGTAAAAATCACACCGACCTGAGGGCAGAGAGTAAAGATCACAGAGAGCAGAGGGCAGAGAGTAAAACTCTCAGAAATCATAGAGCGGAGAGCAAACATCACAGAGAACAGAGTGCAGAGAGTAAAAATCACAGAGAGCATAGTGCAGTGATTAAAAATCAAAGAGAGCAGGGTGCGGAGAATAAAAATGACAGAGAACAGAGAGCAGACTGTAAAAATCACAGAGAACACAGTGCGGAGAGAAAAAATCACAGAGTACCGAGTGCAGAGAGTAAAAATCACAGACAGCTGAGTGCAGAGAGTAAAAATCACAGAGAGCAGAGTGCAGAGAGTAAAAATCACAGAGATCTGTGTGCAGAGAGTAAAAAAAAATCACAGAGAGCAGAGTGCAGAGAGTAAAAGTCACAGAGATCAGTGTGCAGAGAGTAAAAATCACAGACACAGAATGCAGAGAGTGAAAATCACAGACAGAAGAATGCAGAGTAAAAGTCACAGAGAACAGAGTGCAGAGTGTAAGTATCACCGAGATCAGTGTGCAGAGAGTAAAAATCACAGAGAACAGAGTGCAGAGAGTAAAAATCACACCGACCTGAGGGCAGAGAGTAAAGATCACAGAGAGCAGAGGGCAGAGAGTAAAACTCTCAGAAATCATAGAGCGGAGAGCAAACATCACAGAGAACACAGTGCGGAGAGAAAAAATCACAGTGTACCGAGTGCAGAGAGTAAAAATCACAGAGAGCAGAGTGCGGAGATTAAAAATCAGAGAGAGCAGAGTGCGTGGAATAAAAATCACAGAGAACAGAGTGCAGAGAGTAGAAATCACAGAGAGCAGAGTGCAGAGAGTAAAAATCTCAGAGGGCAGAGTGAAGAGAGTGAATATCACAGAGAGCAGAGTACAGAGAGTAAAAATCACAGAGTGCCGAGTGCAGAGAGTAAAAATCACAGACAGCTGAGTGCAGAGTGAAAACATCACAGACAGCAGAGTACGGAGATTTGAAATCACAGAGAGCAGAGTGCAGAGAATGAAAATCACAGAGAGCAGATTACGGAGAGTAAAAATCTCAGAGGTCTGTGTGCAGAGAGTAAAAGACACAGAGAACAGAGTGCAGAGAGTAAGTATCACCGAGACCAGAGTGCAGATAGTAAAAATCACAGAGAACAGAGTGCAGAGAGTAAAAATCACACAGACCTGAGGGCAAAGAGTAAAGATCACAGAGAGCAGAGGGCAGAGAGTAAAACTCTCAGAGATCATAGTGCGGAGACCAAACATCACAGAGAACAGTGTGCAGAGAGTAAAAATCACAGAGAGCATAGTGCAGTGATTAAAAATCACAGAGAACACAGTGCGGAGAGAAAAAATGACAGAGTACCGAGTGCAGAGAGTAAAAATCACAGACAGCTGAGTGCAGAGAATAAAAATCACAGAGAGCAGAGTGCGGAGATTAAAAATCAGAGAGAGCAGAGTGCGGAGAATAAAAATCACAGAGAACAGAGTGCAGAGAGTAGAAATCACAGAGAGCAGAGTGCAGAGAGTAAAAATCTCAGAGGGCAGAGTGAAGACAGTGAATATCACAGAGAGCAGAGTACAGAGAGTAAAAATCACAGAGTCCCGAGTGCAGAGAGTAAAAAATCACAGACAGCTGAGTGCAGAGTGTAAAAATCACAGACAGCAGAGTACGTAGATTTAAAATCAGAGAGAGCAGAGTGCGGAGAATAAAAATCACAGAGATCAGAGTGCAGAGAGTAAAAATGACAGGGAACAGAGTGCAGACTGTAAAAATCAAAGAGAACAGAGTGTGGAGAGTAAAAATCGCAGAGAGCAGAGTACAGAGAGTAAAAATCATAGAGTGCCGAGTGCAGAGAGTAAAAATCACAGAGAGCAGAGTGTGGAGAGTAAAAATCGCAGAGAGCAGAGTACAGAGAGTAAAAATCATAGAGTGCCGAGTGCAGAGAGTAAAAATCACAGAGCGCAGAGTGCAGAGAGTAAAAATCACAGAGATCTGTGTGCAGAGAGTAAAAAAAATCACAGAGAGCAGAGTGCAGAGAGTAAAAGTCACAGAGATCAGTGTGCAGAGAGTAAAAATCACAGACACAGAATGCAGAGAGTGAAAATCACAGACAGAAGAATGCAGAGTAAAAGTCACAGAGAACAGAGTGCAGAGTGTAAGTATCACCGAGATCAGTGTGCAGAGAGTAAAAATCACAGAGAACAGAGTGCAGAGAGTAAAAATCACACCGACCTGAGGGCAGAGAGTAAAGATCACAGAGAGCAGAGGGCAGAGAGTAAAACTCTCAGAAATCATAGAGCGGAGAGCAAACATCACAGAGAACAGAGTGCAGAGAGTAAAAATCATAGAGAGCATAGTGCAGTGATTAAAAATCAAAGAGAGCAGGGTGCGGAGAATAAAAATGACAGAGAACAGAGAGCAGACTGTAAAAATCACAGAGAACACAGTGCGGAGAGAAAAAATCACAGAGTACCGAGTGCAGAGAGTAAAAATCACAGACAGCTGAGTGCAGAGAGAAAAATCACAGAGAGCAGAGTGCGGAGATGAAAAATCACAGAGAACAGAGTGCAGAGAGTAGAAATCACAGAGAGCAGAGTGCAGAGAGTAAAAATCTCAGAGGGCAGAGTGAAGACAGTGAATATCACAGAGAGCAGAGTACAGAGAGTAAAAATCAAAGAGAACAGAGTACAAAGAGTAAAAATCACAGAGTGCCGGGTGCAGAGAGTAAAAATCACAGACAGCTGAGTGCAGAGAGTAAAAATCACAGAGAACAGAGTGCGGAGATTAAAAATCAGAAAGAGCAGAGTGCGGAGAATAAAAATCACAGAGAACAGTGTGCAGAGAGTAAAAATCACAGAGAGGAGAGTGCAGAGAGTAAAAATCTCAGAGGGCAGAGTGAAGAGAGTGAATATCACAGACAGCAGAGTACGGAGATTTGAAATCAGAGAGAGCAGAGTGCAGAGAATAGAAATCACAGAGAGCAGAGTAAAGAGAGTAAAAATCATAGAGTGCCGAGTGCAGAGAGTAAAAATCACAGAAAGCTGAGTGCAGAGAGTAAAAATCACAGAGAGCAGAGGGCGGAGATTAAAAATCAGAGAGAGCAGACTGCGGAGAATAAAAATCACGGAGAACGGAGTCCAGAGAGTAGGAATCACAGAGAGCAGAGTGGAGAGAGTAAAAATCTCAGAGGGCAGAGTGCGGAGAGGAAAAAACTCTAAGAATGGAGTGCTGATAATAAAACTCACAGAGAGCAGAGGCCAGAGAATAAAAATCACAGAGATCGGAGTGCGGAGAGCAAAAATCACAGAGAGCAGAGTGAGGAGATTAAGAATTAGAGGGAGCACAGTGCGGAGAGTAAAAATCACAGAGAACAGAGTGCAGAGCGTAAAAATCCCAGAGCGCAGAGTGCAGAGAGTGAAAATCACAGAAATTAGAGTGCAGAGAGTAAAAATCACAGAGAACAGACTGGGGAGAGTAAAAATCACAGAAAACAGTGTACACAGAGTAAACATCACAGAGAACAGAGTGCAGAGAGTAAAAATCACAGAGAGCATAGTGCAGTGATTAAAAATCAAAGAGAGCAGGGTGCGGAGAATAAAAATGACAGAGAACAGAGAGCAGACTGTAAAAATCACAGAGAACACAGTGCGGAGAGAAAAAATCACAGAGTACCGAGTGCAGAGAGTAAAAATCACAGACAGCTGAGTGCAGAGAGAAAAATCACAGAGAGCAGAGTGCGGAGATGAAAAATCACAGAGAACACAGTGCGGAGAGAAAAAATGACAGAGTACCGAGTGCAGAGAGTAAAAATCACAGACAGCTGAGTGCAGAGAATAAAAATCACAGAGAGCAGAGTGCGGAGATTAAAAATCAGAGAGAGCAGAGTGCGGAGAATAAAAATCACAGAGAACAGAGTGCAGAGAGTAGAAATCACAGAGAGCAGAGTGCAGAGAGTAAAAATCTCAGAGGGCAGAGTGAAGACAGTGAATATCACAGAGAGCAGAGTACAGAGAGTAAAAATCACAGAGTCCCGAGTGCAGAGAGTAAAAAATCACAGACAGCTGAGTGCAGAGTGTAAAAATCACAGACAGCAGAGTACGTAGATTTAAAATCAGAGAGAGCAGAGTGCGGAGAATAAAAATCACAGAGATCAGAGTGCAGAGAGTAAAAATGACAGGGAACAGAGTGCAGACTGTAAAAATCAAAGAGAACAGAGTGTGGAGAGTAAAAATCGCAGAGAGCAGAGTACAGAGAGTAAAAATCATAGAGTGCCGAGTGCAGAGAGTAAAAATCACAGAGAGCAGAGTGTGGAGAGTAAAAATCGCAGAGAGCAGAGTACAGAGAGTAAAAATCATAGAGTGCCGAGTGCAGAGAGTAAAAATCACAGAGAGCAGAGTGCAGAGAGTAAAAATCACAGAGATCTGTGTGCAGAGAGTAAAAAAAATCACAGAGAGCAGAGTGCAGAGAGTAAAAGTCACAGAGATCAGTGTGCAGAGAGTAAAAATCACAGACACAGAATGCAGAGAGTGAAAATCACAGACAGAAGAATGCAGAGTAAAAGTCACAGAGAACAGAGTGCAGAGTGTAAGTATCACCGAGATCAGTGTGCAGAGAGTAAAAATCACAGAGAACAGAGTGCAGAGAGTAAAAATCACACCGACCTGAGGGCAGAGAGTAAAGATCACAGAGAGCAGAGGGCAGAGAGTAAAACTCTCAGAAATCATAGAGCGGAGAGCAAACATCACAGAGAACAGAGTGCAGAGAGTAAAAATCATAGAGAGCATAGTGCAGTGATTAAAAATCAAAGAGAGCAGGGTGCGGAGAATAAAAATGACAGAGAACAGAGAGCAGACTGTAAAAATCACAGAGAACACAGTGCGGAGAGAAAAAATCACAGAGTACCGAGTGCAGAGAGTAAAAATCACAGACAGCTGAGTGCAGAGAGAAAAATCACAGAGAGCAGAGTGCGGAGATGAAAAATCACAGAGAACAGAGTGCAGAGAGTAGAAATCACAGAGAGCAGAGTGCAGAGAGTAAAAATCTCAGAGGGCAGAGTGAAGACAGTGAATATCACAGAGAGCAGAGTACAGAGAGTAAAAATCAAAGAGAACAGAGTACAAAGAGTAAAAATCACAGAGTGCCGGGTGCAGAGAGTAAAAATCACAGACAGCTGAGTGCAGAGAGTAAAAATCACAGAGAACAGAGTGCGGAGATTAAAAATCAGAAAGAGCAGAGTGCGGAGAATAAAAATCACAGAGAACAGTGTGCAGAGAGTAAAAATCACAGAGAGCAGAGTGCAGAGAGTAAAAATCTCAGAGGGCAGAGTGAAGAGAGTGAATATCACAGACAGCAGAGTACGGAGATTTGAAATCAGAGAGAGCAGAGTGCAGAGAATAGAAATCACAGAGAGCAGAGTAAAGAGAGTAAAAATCATAGAGTGCCGAGTGCAGAGAGTAAAAATCACAGAAAGCTGAGTGCAGAGAGTAAAAATCACAGAGAGCAGAGGGCGGAGATTAAAAATCAGAGAGAGCAGACTGCGGAGAATAAAAATCACGGAGAACGGAGTCCAGAGAGTAGGAATCACAGAGAGCAGAGTGCAGAGAGTAAAAATCTCAGAGGGCAGAGTGCGGAGAGGAAAAAACTCTAAGAATGGAGTGCTGATAATAAAACTCACAGAGAGCAGAGGCCAGAGAATAAAAATCACAGAGATCGGAGTGCGGAGAGCAAAAATCACAGAGAGCAGAGTGAGGAGATTAAGAATTAGAGGGAGCACAGTGCGGAGAGTAAAAATCACAGAGAACAGAGTGCAGAGCGTAAAAATCCCAGAGCGCAGAGTGCAGAGAGTGAAAATCACAGAAATTAGAGTGCAGAGAGTAAAAATCACAGAGAACAGACTGGGGAGAGTAAAAATCACAGAAAACAGTGTACACAGAGTAAACATCACAGAGAACAGAGTGCAGAGAGTAAAAATCACAGAGAGCATAGTGCAGTGATTAAAAATCAAAGAGAGCAGGGTGCGGAGAATAAAAATGACAGAGAACAGAGAGCAGACTGTAAAAATCACAGAGAACACAGTGCGGAGAGAAAAAATCACAGAGTACCGAGTGCAGAGAGTAAAAATCACAGACAGCTGAGTGCAGAGAGAAAAATCACAGAGAGCAGAGTGCGGAGATGAAAAATCACAGAGAACAGAGTGCAGAGAGTAGAAATGACAGAGAACAGAGTGCAGACTGTAAAAATCAAAGAGAACAGAGTACAAAGAGTAAAAATCACAGAGTGCCGGGTGCAGAGAGTAAAAATCACAGACAGCTGAGTGCAGAGAGTAAAAATCACAGAGAGCAGAGTGTGGAGATTAAAAATCAGAGAGAGCAGAGTGCGGAGAATAAAAATCACAGAGAACAGTGTGCAGAGAGTAGAAATCACAGAGAGCAGAGTGCAGAGAGTAAAAATCTCAGAGGGCAGAGTGAAGAGAGTGAATATCACAGAGAGCAGAGTACAGAGAGTAAAAATCACAGAGTGCCGAGTGCAGAGAGTAAAAATCACAGACAGCTGAGTGCAGAGAGTAGAAATCACAGAGAGCAGAGTGCAGAGAGTAAAAATCACAGAGATCTGTGTGCAGAGAGTAAAAAAAATCACAGAGAGCAGAGTGCAGAGAGTAAAAGTCACAGAGATCAGTGTGCAGAGAGTAAAAATCACAGACACAGAATGCAGAGAGTGAAAATCACAGACAGAAGAATGCAGAGTAAAAGTCACAGAGAACAGAGTGCAGAGTGTAAGTATCACCGAGATCAGTGTGCAGAGAGTAAAAATCACAGAGAACAGAGTGCAGAGAGTAAAAATCACACCGACCTGAGGGCAGAGAGTAAAGATCACAGAGAGCAGAGGGCAGAGAGTAAAACTCTCAGAAATCATAGAGCGGAGAGCAAACATCACAGAGAACACAGTGCGGAGAGAAAAAATCACAGAGTACCGAGTGCAGAGAGTAAAAATCACAGATAGCTGAGTGCAGAGAGTAAAAATCACAGAGAGCAGAGTGCGGAGATTAAAAATCAGAGAGAGCAGAGTGCGTGGAATAAAAATCACAGAGAACAGAGTGCAGAGAGTAGAAATCACAGAGAGCAGAATGCAGAGAGTAAAAATCTCAGAGGGCAGAGTGAAGACAGTGAATATCACAGAGAGCAGAGTACAGAGAGTAAAAATCACAGAGTCCCGAGTGCAGAGAGTAAAAAATCACAGACAGCTGAGTGCAGAGTGTAAAAATCACAGACAGCAGAGTATGTAGATTTAAAATCAGAGAGAGCAGAGTGCGGAGAATAAAAATCACAGAGATCAGAGTGCAGAGAGTAATAATGACAGGGAACAGAGTGCAGACTGTAAAAATCAAAGAGAACAGAGTGTGGAGAGTAAAAATCGCAGAGAGCAGAGTACAGAGAGTAAAAATCATAGAGTGCCGAGTGCAGAGAGTAAAAATCACAGAGAGCAGAGTGCAGAGAGTAAAAATCACAGAGATCTGTGTGCAGAGAGTAAAAAAATCACGGAGAGCAGAGTGCAGAGAGTAAAAGTCACAGAGATCAGTGTGCAGAGAGTAAAAATCACAGACACAGAATTCAGAGAGTGAAAATCACAGACAGAAGAATGCAGAGTAAATGTCACAGAGAACAGAGTGCAGAGTGTAAGTATCACCGAGATCAGTGTGCAGAGAGTGAAAATCACAGAGAACAGAGCGCAGAGAGTAAAAATCACACAGACCTGAGGGCAGAGAGTAAAGATCACAGAGAGCAGAGGGCAGAGAGTAAAACTCTCAGAGATCATAGAGCGGAGAGCAAACATCACAGAGAACAGAGTGCAGAGAGTAAAAATCACAGAGAGCATAGTGCAGTGATTAAAAATCAAAGAGAGCAGGGTGCGGAGAATAAAAATGACAGAGAACAGAGAGCAGACTGTAAAAATCACAGAGAACACAGTGCGGAGAGAAAAAATCACAGAGTACCGAGTGCAGAGAGTAAAAATCACAGACAGCTGAGTGCAGAGAGAAAAATCACAGAGAGCAGAGTGCGGAGATGAAAAATCACAGAGAACAGAGTGCAGAGAGTAGAAATGACAGAGAACAGAGTGCAGACTGTAAAAATCAAAGAGAACAGAGTACAACGAGTAAAAATCACAGAGTGCCGAGTGCAGAGAGTAAAAATCACAGACAGCTGAGTGCAGAGAGTAGAAATCACAGAGAGCAGAGTGCAGAGAATGAAAATCACAGAGAGCAGATTACGGAGAGTAAAAATCTCAGAGGTCTGTGTGCAGAGAGTAAAAGACACAGAGAACAGAGTGCAGAGAGTAAGTATCACCGAGACCAGAGTGCAGAGAGTAAAAATCACAGAGAACAGAGTGCAGAGAGTAAAAATCACACAGACCTGAGGGCAAAGAGTAAAGATCACAGAGAGCAGAGGGCAGAGAGTAAAACTCTCAGAGATCATAGTGCGGAGACCAAACATCACAGAGAACAGTGTGCAGAGAGTAAAAATCACAGAGAGCATAGTGCAGTGATTAAAAATCACAGAGAACACAGTGCGGAGAGAAAAAATCACAGAGTACCGAGTGCAGAGAGTAAAAATCACAGACAGCTGAGTGCAGAGAGTAAAAATCACAGAGAGCAGAGTGCGGAGATTAAAAATCAGAGAGAGCAGAGTGCGGAGAATAAAAATCACAGAGAACAGAGTGCAGAGAGTGAATATCACAGAGAGCAGAGTACAGAGAGTAAAAATCACAGAGTCCCGAGTGCAGAGAGTAAAAAATCACAGACAGCTGAGTGCAGAGTGTAAAAATCACAGACAGCAGAGTACGTAGATTTAAAATCAGAGAGAGCAGAGTGCGGAGAATAAAAATCACAGAGATCAGAGTGCAGAGAGTAAAAATGACAGGGAACAGAGTGCAGACTGTAAAAATCAAAGAGAACAGAGTGTGGAGAGTAAAAATCGCAGAGAGCAGAGTACAGAGAGTAAAAATCATAGAGTGCCGAGTGCAGAGAGTAAAAATCACAGAGAGCAGAGTGCAGAGAGTAAAAATCACAGAGATCTGTGTGCAGAGAGTAAAAAAATATCACAGAGAGCAGAGTGCAGAGAGTAAAAGTCACAGAGATCAGTGTGCAGAGAGTAAAAATCACAGACACAGAATGCAGAGAGTGAAAATCACAGACAGAAGAATGCAGAGTAAAAGTCACAGAGAACAGAGTGCAGAGTGTAAGTATCACCGAGATCAGTGTGCAGAGAGTAAAAATCACAGAGAACAGAGTGCAGAGAGTAAAAATCACACAGACCTGAGGGCAGAGAGTAAAGATCACAGAGAGCAGAGGGCAGAGAGTAAAACTCTCAGAAATCATAGAGCGGAGAGCAAACATCACAGAGAACAGAGTGCAGAGAGTAAAAATCACAGAGAGCATAGTGCAGTGATTAAAAATCAAAGAGAGCAGGGTGCGGAGAATAAAAATGACAGAGAACAGAGAGCAGACTGTAAAAATCACAGAGAACACAGTGCGGAGAGAAAAAATCACAGAGTACCGAGTGCAGAGAGTAAAAATCACAGACAGCTGAGTGCAGAGAGAAAAATCACAGAGAGCAGAGTGCGGAGATGAAAAATCACAGAGAACAGAGTGCAGAGAGTAGAAATGACAGAGAACAGAGTGCAGACTGTAAAAATCAAAGAGAACAGAGTACAAAGAGTAAAAATCACAGAGTGCCGGGTGCAGAGAGTAAAAATCACAGACAGCTGAGTGCAGAGAGTAAAAATCACAGAGAACAGAGTGCGGAGATTAAAAATCAGAGAGAGCAGAGTGCGGAGAAAAAAAATCACAGAGAACAGTGTGCAGAGAGTAGAAATCACAGAGAGCAGAGTGCAGAGAGTAAAAATCTCAGAGGGCAGAGTGAAGAGAGTGAATATCACAGAGAGCAGAGTACAGAGAGTAAAAATCACAGAGTGCCGAGTGCAGAGAGTAAAAATCACAGACAGCTGAGTGCAGAGAGTAAAAATCACAGAGAGCAGAGTGCGGAGATTAAAAATCAGAGAGAGCAGAGTGCGGAGAATAAAAATCACAGAGAACAGAGTGCAGAGAGTAGAAATCACAGAGAGCAGAGTGCAGAGAGTAAAAATCTCAGAGGGCAGAGTGAAGACAGTGAATATCACAGAGAGCAGAGTACAGAGAGTAAAAATCACAGAGTCCCGAGTGCAGAGAGTAAAAAATCACAGACAGCTGAGTGCAGAGTGTAAAAATCACAGACAGCAGAGTACGTAGATTTAAAATCAGAGAGAGCAGAGTGCGGAGAATAAAAATCACAGAGATCAGAGTGCAGAGAGTAAAAATGACAGGGAACAGAGTGCAGACTGTAAAAATCAAAGAGAACAGAGTGTGGAGAGTAAAAATCGCAGAGAGCAGAGTACAGAGAGTAAAAATCATAGAGTGCCGAGTGCAGAGAGTAAAAATCACAGAGAGCAGAGTGCAGAGAGTAAAAATCACAGAGATCTGTATGCAGAGAGTAAAAAAAATCACAGAGAGCAGACTGCAGAGACTAAAAGTCACAGAGATCAGTGTGCAGAGAGTAAAAATCACAGACACAGAATGCAGAGAGTGAAAATCACAGACAGAAGAATGCAGAGTTAAAGTCACAGAGAACAGAGTGCAGAGTGTAAGTATCACCGAGATCAGTGTGCAGAGAGTAAAAATCACAGAGAACAGAGTGCAGAGAGTAAAAATCACACCGACCTGAGGGCAGAGAGTAAAGATCACAGAGAGCAGAGGGCAGAGAGTAAAACTCTCAGAAATCATAGAGCGGAGAGCAAACATCACAGAGAACAGAGTGCAGAGAGTAAAAATCACAGAGAGCATAGTGCAGTGATTAAAAATCAAAGAGAGCAGGGTGCGGAGAATAAAAATGACAGAGAACAGAGAGCAGACTGTAAAAATCACAGAGAACACAGTGCGGAGAGAAAAAATCACAGAGTACCGAGTGCAGAGAGTAAAAATCACAGACAGCTGAGTGCTGAGATAAAAATCACAGAGAGCAGAGTGCGGAGATGAAAAATCACAGACAACAGAGTGCAGAGAGTAGAAATGACAGAGAACAGAGTGCAGACTGTAAAAATCAAAGAGAACAGAGTACAAAGAGTAAAAATCACAGAGTGCCGGGTGCAGAGAGTAAAAATCACAGACAGCTGAGTGCAGAGAGTAAAAATCACAGAGAACAGAGTGCGGAGATTAAAAATCAGAGAGAGCAGAGTGCGGAGAATAAAAATCACAGAGAACAGTGTGCAGAGAGTAGAAATCACAGAGAGCAGAGTGCAGAGAGTAAAAATCTCAGAGGGCAGAGTGAAGAGAGTGAATATCACAGAGAGCAGAGTACAGAGAGTAAAAATCACAGAGTGCCGAGTGCAGAGAGTAAAAATCACAGACAGCTGAGTGCAGAGTGTAAACATCACAGACAGCAGAGTACGGAGATTTGAAATCAGAGAGAGCAGAGTGCAGAGAATAGAAATCACAGAGAGCAGAGTAAAGAGAGTAAAAATCATAGAGTGCCGAGTGCAGAGAGTAAAAATCACAGACAGCTGAGTGCAGAGAGTAAAAATCACAGAGAGCAGAGGGCGGAGATTAAAAATCAGAGAGAGCAGAGTGCGGAGAATAAAAATCACAGAGAACAGAGTGCATTGATTAGAAATCACAGAGAGCAGAGTACAGAGAGTAAAAATCTCAGAGTGCCGAGTGCTGAGAGTAAAAACCACAGAGAGCTGAGTGCAGAGAGTAAGAAGCACAGAGAGCAGAGTGAGGAGAATAAAAATCAGAGAGAGCAGAGTACGGAGAATAAAAATCACGGAGAACGGAGTCCAGAGAGTAGGAATCACAGAGAGCAGAGTGCAGAGAGTAAAAATCTCAGAGGGCAGAGTGCGGAGAGGAAAAAACTCTAAGAATGGAGTGCTGATAATAAAACTCACAGAGAGCAGAGGCCAGAGAATAAAAATCACAGAGATCGGAGTGCGGAGAGTAAAAATTACAGAGATCAGAGTGTAGAGAGTAAAAATCACAGAGAGCAGAGTGAGGAGATTAAGAATTAGAGGGAGCACAGTGCGGAGAGTAAAAATCACAGAGAACAGAGTGCAGAGCGTAAAAATCCCAGAGCGCAGAGTGCAGAGAGTGAAAATCACAGAAATTAGAGTGCAGAGAGTAAAAATCACAGAGAACAGACTGGGGAGAGTAAAAATCACAGAAAACAGTGTACACAGAGTAAATATCACAGAGAACAGAGTGCGGAGAGCAAAAATCACAGAGAACAGAGTGCACAGAGTAATAATCACAGAGAACAGAGTGCGGAGAGTAAAAACCACAGAGAGCAGAATTGGCAGAGTGAAAATCACAGATAGCAGAGTGCGGAGTGTAAAAATCACAGAGATCTGTGTGCAGAGAGTAAAAAAATCACAGAGAACAGAGTGCAGAGAGTGAAAATCACAGAGAACAGAGTGTGGAGAGTAAAAACCACAGAGAGCAGAGTTGGCTGAGTAAAAATCACAGATAGCAGAGTGCGGAGTGTAAAAATCACAGAGAGAAGTGTGCAGGGAATAAAAATCACAGACAGCAGCGTGAAGAGAATAAAAATCACAGGGATCAGAGTGCGGAAAGTCAAAATCACAGAGAACGGATTGCAGAGAATAAAAATCCCAGAGATCAGAGTGCAGAGAGAAAGAATCTCTGAGAGCTGAGTGCAGAGAGTAAGCATCACAGAGAACAGAGTGCAGAGAGTAAAAATCACACAGACCTGAGGGCAGAGAGTAAAGATCACAGAGAGCAGAGGGCAGGGTGTAAGACTCTCAGAGATCATAGTGCGGAGTACAAACATCATGGAGAACAGAGTGCAGAGAGTGAAACAAACAGAGAGCATAGTGCAGTGATTAAAAATCACAGAGAGCAGGGTGCGGAGAGTAAAAATGACAGAGAACAGAGAGCAGACTCTAAAAATCACAGAGAGCATAGTGCAGAGATTAAAAATCACAGAGAGCAGGGTGCGGAGAGTAAAAATCACAGAGAGCTGAGTACAGCGAGTAAAAATCACGGAGAGCAGAGTGCGGAGATTAAAAATCAAAGACAGCTCAGGGCAGAGAGTAAAAATCAGAGAGACCAGAGTGCGGAGAATAAAAATCACAGAGGACAGAGTCCAGAGAGTAAAAATCACAGAGAGCAGAGTGAGGAGATAAAAAATCAGAGAGAGCAGAGTGCGGAGAATAAAAATCAGAGAGAGCAGAGTGCGGAGAATAAAAATCACAGAGGACAGAGTCCAGAGAGTAGAAATCACAGAGAGCAGAGTGCAGAGAGTAAAAATCTCAGAGGGCAGAGTGCGGAGAGTAAAAAAATCACAGAGATCAGAGTGCAGATCGTAAAAATCACAGAGATCAGAGTGCAGAGAGTAAAAATCACAGAGATCTGTGTGCAGAGAGTAAAAAAAAATCACAGAGAGAAGAGTGCAGAGAGTCAAAGTCACAGAGATCAGTGTGCAGAGAGTAAAAATCACAGAGACAGAATGCAGAGAGTGAAAATCACAGACAGAAGAATGCAGAGTAAAAATCACAGAGAACAGAGTGCAGAGAGTAAAAATCACACAGACCTGAGGGCAGAGAGTAAAGATCACAGAGAGCAGAGGGCAGAGAGTAAAACTCTCAGAGATCCGAGTGCAGAGAGTGAAAATCACAGACAGCTGAGTGCAGAGAGTAATAATCAGAGAAATCAGAATGCGGAGATTAGAAATCCGTGAGAGCAGAGTGTGGAGATTAAAAATCAGAGAGAGCAGAGAGCGGAGAATAAAAATCACAGAGAACGGAGTGCAGAGAGTAGAAATCACAGAGAGCAGAGTGCAGAGAGTAAAAATCACAGAGACCAGAGTGCGGAGAGTAAAACTCACAGAGATCTGTGTGGAGAGAGTAAAAGTCTCAGAGATCAGAGTGCAGAGAGTAAAAATCACAGAGATCAGAGTGCAGAGAGTAAAAATCACAGAGAACAGAGTGCAGTCTGTAAAAATCACCGAGAACAGAGTGCAGAGAGTAACCATCACAGAGAACAGTGTGCGGAGAGTAAAAATCACACAGAGCTGAGGGCAGTGTGTAAAAATCACAGAGAGCAGAGGGCAGAGGGTAAAACTCACAGAGATCAGAGTCCGGAGAGCAAACATCACAGAGAACAGACTGCAGAGAATAAAAATCACAGACCGCAGAGTGCAGAGAGCGAAAATCACAGAAATTAGAGTGCAGAGAGTAAAAATCACAGAGAACAGACTGGGGAGAGTAAAAATCACAGAAAACAGTGTACACAGAGTAAATATCACAGAGATCAGAGAGCAGAGAGTAAAAAACACAGAGAGCAGAATTGGCAGAGTAAAAATCACAGAAAGCAGAGTGCGGAGTGTAAAATTCACAGAGAGAAGTGTGCAGGGAGTAAAAATCACAGATAGCAGAGTGAAGGGAGTAAAAATCTCAGAGATCAGAGTGCGGAAAGTCAAAATCACAGAGAACGGATTGCAGAGAATAAAAATCCCAGAGATCAGAGTGCAGAGAGTAAGAATCTCTGAGAGCTGAATGCAGAGAGTAAACATCACAGAGAACAGAGTGCAGAGAATAAAAATCACACAGACCTGAGGGCAGAGAGTAAAGATCACAGTGGGCAGAGGGCAGAGAGTAAGACTCTCAGAGATCATAGTGCGGAGACCAAACATCACAGAGAACAGAGTGCAGAGAGTAAAAATCACAGAGAGCATAGTGCAGTGAATAAAAATCACAGAGTGCCGAGTGCTGAGAGTAAAAACCACAGAGAGCTGAGTGCAGAGAGTAAGAAGCACAGAGAGCAGAGTGAGGAGAATAAAAATCAGAGAGAGCTGAGTGCGGAGAATAAAAATCACAGAGAACAGAGTCCAGAGAGTAGGAATCACAGAGAGCAGAGTGCAGAGAGTAAAAATCTCAGAGGGCAGAGTGCGGAGAGGAAAAATCTCTATGAATGGAGTGCTGATAATAAAACTCACAGAGAGCAGAGGCCAGAGAATAAAAATCACAGAGATCGGAGTGCGGAGAGTAAAAATTACAGAGATCAGAGTGTAGAGAGTAAAAATCACAGAGAGCAGAGAGAGGAGAATAAGAATTAGAGGGAGCACAGTGCGGAGAGTAAAAATCACAGAGAACAGAGTGCAGAGAGTAAAAATCACAGAGCGCAGTGTGCAGAGAGTGAAAATCACAGAAATTAGAGTGCAGAGAGTAAAAATCACAGAGAACAGTCTGGGGAGAGTAAAAATCAAAGACAGCTCAGGGCAGAGAGTAAAAATAACAGAGAACAGACTAGGGAGAGTAAATATCGCAGAGATCAGAGTTCAGAGAGTAAATATCACAGAGAGCAGAGTGAGGAGATAAAAAATCAGAGAGAGCAGAGTGCGGAGAATAAAAATCAGAGAGAGCAGAGTGCGGAGAATAAAAATCACAGAGGACAGAGTCCAGAGAGTAGAAATCACAGAGAGCAGAGTGCAGAGAGTAAAAATCTCAGAGGGCAGAGTACGGAGAGTAAAAATCACTAAGAATGGAGTGCTGATAATAAAACTCACAGAGAGCAGAGGGCAGAGAGTAAAAATCACAGAGAGCATAGTGCAGAGATTAAAAATCAAAGAGAGCAGGGTGCGGAGAATAAAAATGACAGAGAACAGAGAGCAGACTGTAAAAATCACAGAGAACACAGTGCGGAGAGAAAAAATCACAGAGTACCGAGTGCAGAGAGTAAAAATCACAGACAGCTGAGTGCAGAGAGAAAAATCACAGAGAGCAGAGTGCGGAGATGAAAAATCACAGAGAACAAAGTGCAGAGAGTAGAAATGACAGAGAACAGAGTGCAGACTGTAAAAATCAAAGAGAACAGAGTACAAAGAGTAAAAATCACAGAGTGCCGGGTGCAGAGAGTAAAAATCACAGACAGCTGAGTGCAGAGAGTAAAAATCACAGAGAACAGAGTGCGGAGATTAAAAATCAGAGAGAGCAGAGTGCGGAGAAAAAAAATCACAGAGAACAGTGTGCAGAGAGTAGAAATCACAGAGAGCAGAGTGCAGAGAGTAAAAATCTCAGAGGGCAGAGTGAAGAGAGTGAATATCACAGAGAGCAGAGTACAGAGAGTAAAAATCACAGAGTGCCGAGTGCAGAGAGTAAAAATCACAGACAGCTGAGTGCAGAGAGTAGAAATCACAGAGAGCAGAGTGCAGAGAATGAAAATCACAGAGAGCAGATTACGGAGAGTAAAAATCTCAGAGGTCTGTGTGCAGAGAGTAAAAGACACAGAGAACAGAGTGCAGAGAGTAAGTATCACCGAGACCAGAGTGCAGAGAGTAAAAATCACAGAGAACAGAGTGCAGAGAGTAAAAATCACACAGACCTGAGGGCAAAGAGTAAAGATCACAGAGAGCAGAGGGCAGAGAGTAAAACTCTCAGAGATCATAGTGCGGAGACCAAACATCACAGAGAACAGTGTGCAGAGAGTAAAAATCACAGAGAGCATAGTGCAGTGATTAAAAATCACAGAGAACACAGTGCGGAGAGAAAAAATGACAGAGTACCGAGTGCAGAGAGTAAAAATCACAGACAGCTGAGTGCAGAGAGTAAAAATCACAGAGAGCAGAGTGCGGAGATTAAAAATCAGAGAGAGCAGAGTGCGGAGAATAAAAATCACAGAGAACAGAGTGCAGAGAGTAGAAATCACAGAGAGCAGAGTGCAGAGAGTAAAAATCTCAGAGGGCAGAGTGAAGACAGTGAATATCACAGAGAGCAGAGTACAGAGAGTAAAAATCACAGAGTCCCGAGTGCAGAGAGTAAAAAATCACAGACAGCTGAGTGCAGAGTGTAAAAATCACAGACAGCAGAGTACGTAGATTTAAAATCAGAGAGAGCAGAGTGCGGAGAATAAAAATCACAGAGATCAGAGTGCAGAGAGTAAAAATGACAGGGAACAGAGTGCAGACTGTAAAAATCAAAGAGAACAGAGTGTGGAGAGTAAAAATCGCAGAGAGCAGAGTACAGAGAGTAAAAATCATAGAGTGCCGAGTGCAGAAAGTAAAAATCACAGAGAGCAGAGTGCAGAGAGTAAAAATCACAGAGATCTGTGTGCAGAGAGTAAAAAAAATCACAGAGAGCAGAGTGCAGAGAGTAAAAGTCACAGAGATCAGTGTGCAGAGAGTAAAAATCACAGACACAGAATGCAGAGAGTGAAAATCACAGACAGAAGAATGCAGAGTAAAAGTCACAGAGAACAGAGTGCAGAGTGTAAGTATCACCGAGATCAGTGTGCAGAGAGTAAAAATCACAGAGAACAGAGTGCAGAGAGTAAAAATCACACCGACCTGAGGGCAGAGAGTAAAGATCACAGAGAGCAGAGGGCAGAGAGTAAAACTCTCAGAAATCATAGAGCGGAGAGCAAACATCACAGAGAACAGAGTGCAGAGAGTAAAAATCACAGAGAGCATAGTGCAGTGATTAAAAATCAAAGAGAGCAGGGTGCGGAGAATAAAAATGACAGAGAACAGAGAGCAGACTGTAAAAATCACAGAGAACACAGTGCGGAGAGAAAAAATCACAGAGTACCGAGTGCAGAGAGTAAAAATCACAGACAGCTGAGTGCTGAGATAAAAATCACAGAGAGCAGAGTGCGGAGATGAAAAATCACAGAGAACAGAGTGCAGAGAGTAGAAATGACAGAGAACAGAGTGCAGACTGTAAAAATCAAAGAGAACAGAGTACAAAGAGTAAAAATCACAGAGTGCCGGGTGCAGAGAGTAAAAATCACAGACAGCTGAGTGCAGAGAGTAGAAATCACAGAGAGCAGAGTGCAGAGAATGAAAATCACAGAGAGCAGATTACGGAGAGTAAAAATCTCAGAGGTCTGTGTGCAGAGAGTAAAAGACACAGAGAACAGAGTGCAGAGAGTAAGTATCACCGAGACCAGAGTGCAGAGAGTAAAAATCACAGAGAACAGAGTGCAGAGAGTAAAAATCACACAGACCTGAGGGCAAAGAGTAAAGATCACAGAGAGCAGAGGGCAGAGAGTAAAACTCTCAGAGATCATAGTGCGGAGACCAAACATCACAGAGAACAGTGTGCAGAGAGTAAAAATCACAGAGAGCATAGTGCAGTGATTAAAAATCACAGAGAACACAGTGCGGAGAGAAAAAATCACAGAGTACCGAGTGCAGAGAGTAAAAATCACAGACAGCTGAGTGCAGAGAGTAAAAATCACAGAGAGCAGAGTGCGGAGATTAAAAATCAGAGAGAGCAGAGTGCGGAGAATAAAAATCACAGAGAACAGAGTGCAGAGAGTAGAAATCACAGAGAGCAGAGTGCAGAGAGTAAAAATCTCAGAGGGCAGAGTGAAGACAGTGAATATCACAGAGAGCAGAGTACAGAGAGTAAAAATCACAGAGTCCCGAGTGCAGAGAGTAAAAAATCACAGACAGCTGAGTGCAGAGTGTAAAAATCACAGACAGCAGAGTACGTAGATTTAAAATCAGAGAGAGCAGAGTGCGGAGAATAAAAATCACAGAGATCAGAGTGCAGAGAGTAAAAATGACAGGGAACAGAGTGCAGACTGTAAAAATCAAAGAGAACAGAGTGTGGAGAGTAAAAATCGCAGAGAGCAGAGTACAGAGAGTAAAAATCATAGAGTGCCGAGTGCAGAAAGTAAAAATCACAGAGAGCAGAGTGCAGAGAGTAAAAATCACAGAGATCTGTGTGCAGAGAGTAAAAAAAATCACAGAGAGCAGAGTGCAGAGAGTAAAAGTCACAGAGATCAGTGTGCAGAGAGTAAAAATCACAGACACAGAATGCAGAGAGTGAAAATCACAGACAGAAGAATGCAGAGTAAAAGTCACAGAGAACAGAGTGCAGAGTGTAAGTATCACCGAGATCAGTGTGCAGAGAGTAAAAATCACAGAGAACAGAGTGCAGAGAGTAAAAATCACACCGACCTGAGGGCAGAGAGTAAAGATCACAGAGAGCAGAGGGCAGAGAGTAAAACTCTCAGAAATCATAGAGCGGAGAGCAAACATCACAGAGAACAGAGTGCAGAGAGTAAAAATCACAGAGAGCATAGTGCAGTGATTAAAAATCAAAGAGAGCAGGGTGCGGAGAATAAAAATGACAGAGAACAGAGAGCAGACTGTAAAAATCACAGAGAACACAGTGCGGAGAGAAAAAATCACAGAGTACCGAGTGCAGAGAGTAAAAATCACAGACAGCTGAGTGCTGAGATAAAAATCACAGAGAGCAGAGTGCGGAGATGAAAAATCACAGAGAACAGAGTGCAGAGAGTAGAAATGACAGAGAACAGAGTGCAGACTGTAAAAATCAAAGAGAACAGAGTACAAAGAGTAAAAATCACAGAGTGCCGGGTGCAGAGAGTAAAAATCACAGACAGCTGAGTGCAGAGAGTAAAAATCACAGAGAACAGAGTGCGGAGATTAAAAATCAGAGAGAGCAGAGTGCGGAGAATAAAAATCACAGAGAACAGTGTGCAGAGAGTAGAAATCACAGAGAGCAGAGTGCAGAGAGTAAAAATCTCAGAGGGCAGAGTGAAGAGAGTGAATATCACAGAGAGCAGAGTACAGAGAGTAAAAATCACAGAGTGCCGAGTGCAGAGAGTAAAAATCACAGACAGCTGAGTGCAGAGTGTAAACATCACAGACAGCAGAGTACGGAGATTTGAAATCAGAGAGAGCAGAGTGCAGAGAATAGAAATCACAGAGAGCAGAGTAAAGAGAGTAAAAATCATAGAGTGCCGAGTGCAGAGAGTAAAAATCACAGACAGCTGAGTGCAGAGAGTAAAAATCACAGAGAGCAGAGGGCGGAGATTAAAAATCAGAGAGAGCAGAGTGCGGAGAATAAAAATCACAGAGAACAGAGTGCATTGATTAGAAATCACAGAGAGCAGAGTACAGAGAGTAAAAATCTCAGAGTGCCGAGTGCTGAGAGTAAAAACCACAGAGAGCTGAGTGCAGAGAGTAAGAAGCACAGAGAGCAGAGTGAGGAGAATAAAAATCAGAGAGAGCAGAGTACGGAGAATAAAAATCACGGAGAACGGAGTCCAGAGAGTAGGAATCACAGAGAGCAGAGTGCAGAGAGTAAAAATCTCAGAGGGCAGAGTGCGGAGAGGAAAAAACTCTAAGAATGGAGTGCTGATAATAAAACTCACAGAGAGCAGAGGCCAGAGAATAAAAATCACAGAGATCGGAGTGCGGAGAGTAAAAATTACAGAGATCAGAGTGTAGAGAGTAAAAATCACAGAGAGCAGAGTGAGGAGATTAAGAATTAGAGGGAGCACAGTGCGGAGAGTAAAAATCACAGAGAACAGAGTGCAGAGCGTAAAAATCCCAGAGCGCAGAGTGCAGAGAGTGAAAATCACAGAAATTAGAGTGCAGAGAGTAAAAATCACAGAGAACAGACTGGGGAGAGTAAAAATCACAGAAAACAGTGTACACAGAGTAAATATCACAGAGAACAGAGTGCGGAGAGCAAAAATCACAGAGAACAGAGTGCACAGAGTAATAATCACAGAGAACAGAGTGCGGAGAGTAAAAACCACAGAGAGCAGAATTGGCAGAGTGAAAATCACAGATAGCAGAGTGCGGAGTGTAAAAATCACAGAGATCTGTGTGCAGAGAGTAAAAAAATCACAGAGAACAGAGTGCAGAGAGTGAAAATCACAGAGAACAGAGTGTGGAGAGTAAAAACCACAGAGAGCAGAATTGGCTGAGTAAAAATCACAGATAGCAGAGTGCGGAGTGTAAAAATCACAGAGAGAAGTGTGCAGGGAATAAAAATCACAGACAGCAGCGTGAAGAGAATAAAAATCACAGGGATCAGAGTGCGGAAAGTCAAAATCACAGAGAACGGATTGCAGAGAATAAAAATCCCAGAGATCAGAGTGCAGAGAGAAAGAATCTCTGAGAGCTGAGTGCAGAGAGTAAGCATCACAGAGAACAGAGTGCAGAGAGTAAAAATCACACAGACCTGAGGGCAGAGAGTAAAGATCACAGAGAGCAGAGGGCAGGGAGTAAGACTCTCAGAGATCATAGTGCGGAGTACAAACATCATGGAGAACAGAGTGCAGAGAGTGAAACAAACAGAGAGCATAGTGCAGTGATTAAAAATCACAGAGAGCAGGGTGCGGAGAGTAAAAATGACAGAGAACAGAAAGCAGACTCTAAAAATCACAGAGAGCATAGTGCAGAGATTAAAAATCACAGAGAGCAGGGTGCAGAGAGTAAAAATCACAGAGAGCTGAGTACAGCGAGTAAAAATCACGGAGAGCAGAGTGCGGAGATTAAAAATCAAAGACAGCTCAGGGCAGAGAGTAAAAATCAGAGAGACCAGAGTGCGGAGAATAAAAATCACAGAGGACAGAGTCCAGAGAGTAAAAATCACAGAGAGCAGAGTGAGGAGATAAAAAATCAGAGAGAGCAGAGTGCGGAGAATAAAAATCAGAGAGAGCAGAGTGCGGAGAATAAAAATCACAGAGGACAGAGTCCAGAGAGTAGAAATCACAGAGAGCAGAGTGCAGAGAGTAAAAATCTCAGAGGGCAGAGTGCGGAGAGTAAAAAATCACAGAGATCAGAGTGCAGATCGTAAAAATCACAGAGATCAGAGTGCAGAGAGTAAAAATCACAGAGATCTGTGTGCAGAGAGTAAAAAAAAATCACAGAGAGAAGAGTGCAGACAGTCAAAGTCACAGAGATCAGTGTGCAGAGAGTAAAAATCACAGAGACAGAATGCAGAGAGTGAAAATCACAGACAGAAGAATGCAGAGTAAAAATCACAGAGAACAGAGTGCAGAGAGTAAAAATCACACAGACCTGAGGGCAGAGAGTAAAGATCACAGAGAGCAGAGGGCAGAGAGTAAAACTCTCAGAGATCCGAGTGCAGAGAGTGAAAATCACAGACAGCTGAGTGCAGAGAGTAATAATCAGAGAAATCAGAATGCGGAGATTAGAAATCAGTGAGAGCAGAGTGTGGAGATTAAAAATCAGAGAGAGCAGAGAGCGGAGAATAAAAATCACAGAGAACGGAGTGCAGAGAGTAGAAATCACAGAGAGCAGAGTGCAGAGAGTAAAAATCACAGAGACCAGAGTGCGGAGAGTAAAACTCACAGAGATCTGTGTGGAGAGAGTAAAAGTCTCAGAGATCAGAGTGCAGAGAGTAAAAATCACAGAGATCAGAGTGCAGAGAGTAAAAATCACAGAGAACAGAGTGCAGTCTGTAAAAATCACCGAGAACAGAGTGCAGAGAGTAACCATCACAGAGAACAGTGTGCGGAGAGTAAAAATCACACAGAGCTGAGGGCAGTGTGTAAAAATCACAGAGAGCAGAGGGCAGAGGGTAAAACTCACAGAGATCAGAGTGCAGAGAGTAAGAATCTCTGAGAGCTGAATGCAGAGAGTAAACATCACAGAGAACAGAGTGCAGAGAATAAAAATCACACAGACCTGAGGGCAGAGAGTAAAGATCACAGTGGGCAGAGGGCAGAGAGTAAGACTCTCAGAGATCATAGAGCGGAGAGCAAACATCACAGAGAACAGAGTGCAGAGAGTAAAAATCACAGAGAGCATAGTGCAGTGATTAAAAATCAAAGAGAGCAGGGTGCGGAGAATAAAAATGACAGAGAACAGAGAGCAGACTGTAAAAATCACAGAGAACACAGTGCGGAGAGAAAAAATCACAGAGTACCGAGTGCAGAGAGTAAAAATCACAGACAGCTGAGTGCTGAGATAAAAATCACAGAGAGCAGAGTGCGGAGATGAAAAATCACAGAGAACAGAGTGCAGAGAGTAGAAATGACAGAGAACAGAGTGCAGACTGTAAAAATCAAAGAGAACAGAGTACAAAGAGTAAAAATCACAGAGTGCCGGGTGCAGAGAGTAAAAATCACAGACAGCTGAGTGCAGAGAGTAGAAATCACAGAGAGCAGAGTGCAGAGAATGAAAATCACAGAGAGCAGATTACGGAGAGTAAAAATCTCAGAGGTCTGTGTGCAGAGAGTAAAAGACACAGAGAACAGAGTGCAGAGAGTAAGTATCACCGAGACCAGAGTGCAGAGAGTAAAAATCACAGAGAACAGAGTGCAGAGAGTAAAAATCACACAGACCTGAGGGCAAAGAGTAAAGATCACAGAGAGCAGAGGGCAGAGAGTAAAACTCTCAGAGATCATAGTGCGGAGACCAAACATCACAGAGAACAGTGTGCAGAGAGTAAAAATCACAGAGAGCATAGTGCAGTGATTAAAAATCACAGAGAACACAGTGCGGAGAGAAAAAATCACAGAGTACCGAGTGCAGAGAGTAAAAATCACAGACAGCTGAGTGCAGAGAGTAAAAATCACAGAGAGCAGAGTGCGGAGATTAAAAATCAGAGAGAGCAGAGTGCGGAGAATAAAAATCACAGAGAACAGAGTGCAGAGAGTAGAAATCACAGAGAGCAGAGTGCAGAGAGTAAAAATCTCAGAGGGCAGAGTGAAGACAGTGAATATCACAGAGAGCAGAGTACAGAGAGTAAAAATCACAGAGTCCCGAGTGCAGAGAGTAAAAAATCACAGACAGCTGAGTGCAGAGTGTAAAAATCACAGACAGCAGAGTACGTAGATTTAAAATCAGAGAGAGCAGAGTGCGGAGAATAAAAATCACAGAGATCAGAGTGCAGAGAGTAAAAATGACAGGGAACAGAGTGCAGACTGTAAAAATCAAAGAGAACAGAGTGTGGAGAGTAAAAATCGCAGAGAGCAGAGTACAGAGAGTAAAAATCATAGAGTGCCGAGTGCAGAAAGTAAAAATCACAGAGAGCAGAGTGCAGAGAGTAAAAATCACAGAGATCTGTGTGCAGAGAGTAAAAAAAATCACAGAGAGCAGAGTGCAGAGAGTAAAAGTCACAGAGATCAGTGTGCAGAGAGTAAAAATCACAGACACAGAATGCAGAGAGTGAAAATCACAGACAGAAGAATGCAGAGTAAAAGTCACAGAGAACAGAGTGCAGAGTGTAAGTATCACCGAGATCAGTGTGCAGAGAGTAAAAATCACAGAGAACAGAGTGCAGAGAGTAAAAATCACACCGACCTGAGGGCAGAGAGTAAAGATCACAGAGAGCAGAGGGCAGAGAGTAAAACTCTCAGAAATCATAGAGCGGAGAGCAAACATCACAGAGAACAGAGTGCAGAGAGTAAAAATCACAGAGAGCATAGTGCAGTGATTAAAAATCAAAGAGAGCAGGGTGCGGAGAATAAAAATGACAGAGAACAGAGAGCAGACTGTAAAAATCACAGAGAACACAGTGCGGAGAGAAAAAATCACAGAGTACCGAGTGCAGAGAGTAAAAATCACAGACAGCTGAGTGCTGAGATAAAAATCACAGAGAGCAGAGTGCGGAGATGAAAAATCACAGAGAACAGAGTGCAGAGAGTAGAAATGACAGAGAACAGAGTGCAGACTGTAAAAATCAAAGAGAACAGAGTACAAAGAGTAAAAATCACAGAGTGCCGGGTGCAGAGAGTAAAAATCACAGACAGCTGAGTGCAGAGAGTAAAAATCACAGAGAACAGAGTGCGGAGATTAAAAATCAGAGAGAGCAGAGTGCGGAGAATAAAAATCACAGAGAACAGTGTGCAGAGAGTAGAAATCACAGAGAGCAGAGTGCAGAGAGTAAAAATCACAGAGTGCCGAGTGCAGAGAGTAAAAATCACAGACAGCTGAGTGCAGAGTGTAAACATCACAGACAGCAGAGTACGGAGATTTGAAATCAGAGAGAGCAGAGTGCAGAGAATAGAAATCACAGAGAGCAGAGTAAAGAGAGTAAAAATCATAGAGTGCCGAGTGCAGAGAGTAAAAATCACAGACAGCTGAGTGCAGAGAGTAAAAATCACAGAGAGCAGAGGGCGGAGATTAAAAATCAGAGAGAGCAGAGTGCGGAGAATAAAAATCACAGAGAACAGAGTGCATTGATTAGAAATCACAGAGAGCAGAGTACAGAGAGTAAAAATCTCAGAGTGCCGAGTGCTGAGAGTAAAAACCACAGAGAGCTGAGTGCAGAGAGTAAGAAGCACAGAGAGCAGAGTGAGGAGAATAAAAATCAGAGAGAGCAGAGTACGGAGAATAAAAATCACGGAGAACGGAGTCCAGAGAGTAGGAATCACAGAGAGCAGAGTGCAGAGAGTAAAAATCTCAGAGGGCAGAGTGCGGAGAGGAAAAAACTCTAAGAATGGAGTGCTGATAATAAAACTCACAGAGAGCAGAGGCCAGAGAATAAAAATCACAGAGATCGGAGTGCGGAGAGTAAAAATTACAGAGATCAGAGTGTAGAGAGTAAAAATCACAGAGAGCAGAGTGAGGAGATTAAGAATTAGAGGGAGCACAGTGCGGAGAGTAAAAATCACAGAGAACAGAGTGCAGAGCGTAAAAATCCCAGAGCGCAGAGTGCAGAGAGTGAAAATCACAGAAATTAGAGTGCAGAGAGTAAAAATCACAGAGAACAGACTGGGGAGAGTAAAAATCACAGAAAACAGTGTACACAGAGTAAATATCACAGAGAACAGAGTGCGGAGAGCAAAAATCACAGAGAACAGAGTGCACAGAGTAATAATCACAGAGAACAGAGTGCGGAGAGTAAAAACCACAGAGAGCAGAATTGGCAGAGTGAAAATCACAGATAGCAGAGTGCGGAGTGTAAAAATCACAGAGATCTGTGTGCAGAGAGTAAAAAAATCACAGAGAACAGAGTGCAGAGAGTGAAAATCACAGAGAACAGAGTGTGGAGAGTAAAAACCACAGAGAGCAGAATTGGCTGAGTAAAAATCACAGATAGCAGAGTGCGGAGTGTAAAAATCACAGAGAGAAGTGTGCAGGGAATAAAAATCACAGACAGCAGCGTGAAGAGAATAAAAATCACAGGGATCAGAGTGCGGAAAGTCAAAATCACAGAGAACGGATTGCAGAGAATAAAAATCCCAGAGATCAGAGTGCAGAGAGAAAGAATCTCTGAGAGCTGAGTGCAGAGAGTAAGCATCACAGAGAACAGAGTGCAGAGAGTAAAAATCACACAGACCTGAGGGCAGAGAGTAAAGATCACAGAGAGCAGAGGGCAGGGAGTAAGACTCTCAGAGATCATAGTGCGGAGTACAAACATCATGGAGAACAGAGTGCAGAGAGTGAAACAAACAGAGAGCATAGTGCAGTGATTAAAAATCACAGAGAGCAGGGTGCGGAGAGTAAAAATGACAGAGAACAGAAAGCAGACTCTAAAAATCACAGAGAGCATAGTGCAGAGATTAAAAATCACAGAGAGCAGGGTGCAGAGAGTAAAAATCACAGAGAGCTGAGTACAGCGAGTAAAAATCACGGAGAGCAGAGTGCGGAGATTAAAAATCAAAGACAGCTCAGGGCAGAGAGTAAAAATCAGAGAGACCAGAGTGCGGAGAATAAAAATCACAGAGGACAGAGTCCAGAGAGTAAAAATCACAGAGAGCAGAGTGAGGAGATAAAAAATCAGAGAGAGCAGAGTGCGGAGAATAAAAATCAGAGAGAGCAGAGTGCGGAGAATAAAAATCACAGAGGACAGAGTCCAGAGAGTAGAAATCACAGAGAGCAGAGTGCAGAGAGTAAAAATCTCAGAGGGCAGAGTGCGGAGAGTAAAAAATCACAGAGATCAGAGTGCAGATCGTAAAAATCACAGAGATCAGAGTGCAGAGAGTAAAAATCACAGAGATCTGTGTGCAGAGAGTAAAAAAAAATCACAGAGAGAAGAGTGCAGACAGTCAAAGTCACAGAGATCAGTGTGCAGAGAGTAAAAATCACAGAGACAGAATGCAGAGAGTGAAAATCACAGACAGAAGAATGCAGAGTAAAAATCACAGAGAACAGAGTGCAGAGAGTAAAAATCACACAGACCTGAGGGCAGAGAGTAAAGATCACAGAGAGCAGAGGGCAGAGAGTAAAACTCTCAGAGATCCGAGTGCAGAGAGTGAAAATCACAGACAGCTGAGTGCAGAGAGTAATAATCAGAGAAATCAGAATGCGGAGATTAGAAATCAGTGAGAGCAGAGTGTGGAGATTAAAAATCAGAGAGAGCAGAGAGCGGAGAATAAAAATCACAGAGAACGGAGTGCAGAGAGTAGAAATCACAGAGAGCAGAGTGCAGAGAGTAAAAATCACAGAGACCAGAGTGCGGAGAGTAAAACTCACAGAGATCTGTGTGGAGAGAGTAAAAGTCTCAGAGATCAGAGTGCAGAGAGTAAAAATCACAGAGATCAGAGTGCAGAGAGTAAAAATCACAGAGAACAGAGTGCAGTCTGTAAAAATCACCGAGAACAGAGTGCAGAGAGTAACCATCACAGAGAACAGTGTGCGGAGAGTAAAAATCACACAGAGCTGAGGGCAGTGTGTAAAAATCACAGAGAGCAGAGGGCAGAGGGTAAAACTCACAGAGATCAGAGTCCGGAGAGCAAACATCACAGAGAACAGACTGCAGAGAATAAAAATCACAGACCGCAGAGTGCAGAGAGCGAAAATCACAGAAATTAGAGTGCAGAGAGTAAAAATCACAGAGAACAGACTGGGGAGAGTAAAAATCACAGAAAACAGTGTACACAGAGTAAATATCACAGAGATCAGAGAGCAGAGAGTAAAAAACACAGAGAGCAGAATTGGCAGAGTAAAAATCACAGAAAGCAGAGTGCGGAGTGTAAAATTCACAGAGAGAAGTGTGCAGGGAGTAAAAATCACAGATAGCAGAGTGAAGGGAGTAAAAATCTCAGAGATCAGAGTGCGGAAAGTCAAAATCACAGAGAACGGATTGCAGAGAATAAAAATCCCAGAGATCAGAGTGCAGAGAGTAAGAATCTCTGAGAGCTGAATGCAGAGAGTAAACATCACAGAGAACAGAGTGCAGAGAATAAAAATCACACAGACCTGAGGGCAGAGAGTAAAGATCACAGTGGGCAGAGGGCAGAGAGTAAGACTCTCAGAGATCATAGTGCGGAGACCAAACATCACAGAGAACAGAGTGCAGAGAGTAAAAATCACAGAGAGCATAGTGCAGTGAATAAAAATCACAGAGTGCCGAGTGCTGAGAGTAAAAACCACAGAGAGCTGAGTGCAGAGAGTAAGAAGCACAGAGAGCAGAGTGAGGAGAATAAAAATCAGAGAGAGCTGAGTGCGGAGAATAAAAATCACAGAGAACAGAGTCCAGAGAGTAGGAATCACAGAGAGCAGAGTGCAGAGAGTAAAAATCTCAGAGGGCAGAGTGCGGAGAGGAAAAATCTCTAAGAATGGAGTGCTGATAATAAAACTCACAGAGAGCAGAGGCCAGAGAATAAAAATCACAGAGATCGGAGTGCGGAGAGTAAAAATTACAGAGATCAGAGTGTAGAGAGTAAAAATCACAGAGAGCAGAGTGAGGAGAATAAGAATTAGAGGGAGCACAGTGCGGAGAGTAAAAATAACAGAGAACAGAGTGCAGAGAGTAAAAATCACAGAGCGCAGTGTGCAGAGAGTGAAAATCACAGAAATTAGAGTGCAGAGAGTAAAAATCACAGAGAACAGTCTGGGGAGAGTAAAAATCAAAGACAGCTCAGGGCAGAGAGTAAAAATAACAGAGAACAGACTAGGGAGAGTAAATATCGCAGAGATCAGAGTTCAGAGAGTAAATATCACAGAGAGCAGAGTGAGGAGATAAAAAATCAGAGAGAGCAGAGTGCGGAGAATAAAAATCAGAGAGAGCAGAGTGCGGAGAATAAAAATCACAGAGGACAGAGTCCAGAGAGTAGAAATCACAGAGAGCAGAGTGCAGAGAGTAAAAATCTCAGAGGGCAGAGTACGGAGAGTAAAAATCACTAAGAATGGAGTGCTGATAATAAAACTCACAGAGAGCAGAGGGCAGAGAGTAAAAATTACAGAGATCAGAGTGCAGATCGTAAAAATAACAAGATCTGTGTGCAGAGAGTAAAAAAAAAATCACAGAGAGCAGAGTGCAGAGAGTAAAAGTCACAGAGATCAGTGTGCAGAGAGTAAAAATCACAGAGACAGAATGCAGAGAGTGAAAATCACAGACAGAAGAATGCAGAGTAAAAGTCACAGAGAACAGAGTGCAGAGTGTAAGTATCACCGAGATCAGTGTGCAGAGAGTAAAAATCACAGAGAACAGAGTGCAGAGAGTAAAAATCACACAGACCTGAGGGCAGAGAGTAAAGATCACAGAGAGCACAGGGCAGAGAGTAAAACTCTCAGAAATCATAGAGCGGAGAGCAAACATCACAGAGAACAGAGTGCAGAGAGTAAAAATCACAGAGAGCATAGTGCAGTGATTAAAAATCAAAGAGAGCAGGGTGCGGAGAATAAAAATGACAGAGAACAGAGAGCAGACTGTAAAAATCACAGAGAACACAGTGCGGAGAGAAAAAATCACAGAGTACCGAGTGCAGAGAGTAAAAATCACAGACAGCTGAGTGCAGAGAGAAAAATCACAGAGAGCAGAGTGCGAAGATGAAAAATCACAGAGAACAGAGTGCAGAGAGTAGAAATGACAGAGAACAGAGTGCAGACTGTAAAAATCAAAGAGAACAGAGTACAAAGAGTAAAAATCACAGAGTGCCGGGTGCAGAGAGTAAAAATCACAGACAGCTGAGTGCAGAGAGTAAAAATCACAGAGAACAGAGTGCGGAGATTAAAAATCAGAGAGAGCAGAGTGCGGAGAAAAAAAATCACAGAGAATAGTGTGCAGAGAGTAGAAATCACAGAGAGCAGAGTGCAGAGAGTAAAAATCTCAGAGGGCAGAGTGAAGAGAGTGAATATCACAGAGAGCAGAGTACAGAGAGTAAAAATCACAGAGTGCCGAGTGCAGAGAGTAAAAATCACAGACAGCTGAGTGCAGAGAGTAGAAATCACAGAGAGCAGAGTGCAGAGAATGAAAATCACAGAGAGCAGATTACGGAGAGTAAAAATCTCAGAGGTCTGTGTGCAGAGAGTAAAAGACACAGAGAACAGAGTGCAGAGAGTAAGTATCACCGAGACCAGAGTGCAGAGAGTAAAAATCACAGAGAACAGAGTGCAGAGAGTAAAAATCACACAGACCTGAGGGCAAAGAGTAAAGATCACAGAGAGCAGAGGGCAGAGAGTAAAACTCTCAGAGATCATAGTGCGGAGACCAAACATCACAGAGAACAGTGTGCAGAGAGTAAAAATCACAGAGAGCATAGTGCAGTGATTAAAAATCACAGAGAACACAGTGCGGAGAGAAAAAATCACAGAGTACCGAGTGCAGAGAGTAAAAATCACAGACAGCTGAGTGCAGAGTGTAAAAATCACAGACAGCAGAGTACGTAGATTTAAAATCAGAGAGAGCAGAGTGCGGAGAATAAAAATCACAGAGATCAGAGTGCAGAGAGTAAAAATGACAGGGAACAGAGTGCAGACTGTAAAAATCAAAGAGAACAGAGTGTGGAGAGTAAAAATCGCAGAGAGCAGAGTGCAGAGAGTAAAAATCATAGAGTGCCGAGTGCAGAGAGTAAAAATCACAGAGAGCAGAGTGCAGAGAGTAAAAATCACAGAGATCTGTGTGCAGAGAGTAAAAAAAATCACAGAGAGCAGAGTGCAGAGAGTAAAAGTCACAGAGATCAGTGTGCAGAGAGTAAAAATCACAGACACAGAATGCAGAGAGTGAAAATCACAGACAGAAGAATGCAGAGTAAAAGTCACAGAGAACAGAGTGCAGAGTGTAAGTATCACCGAGATCAGTGTGCAGAGAGAAAAAATCACAGAGAACAGAGTGCAGAGAGTAAAAATCACACCGACCTGAGGGCAGAGAGTAAAGATCACAGAGAGCAGAGGGCAGAGAGTAAAACTCTCAGAAATCATAGAGCGGAGAGCAAACATCACAGAGAACAGAGTGCAGAGAGTAAAAATCACAGAGAGCATAGTGCAGTGATTAAAAATCAAAGAGAGCAGGGTGCGGAGAATAAAAATGACAGAGAACAGAGAGCAGACTGTAAAAATCACAGAGAACACAGTGCGGAGAGAAAAAATCACAGAGTACCGAGTGCAGAGAGTAAAAATCACAGACAGCTGAGTGCTGAGATAAAAATCACAGAGAGCAGAGTGCGGAGATGAAAAATCACAGAGAACAGAGTGCAGAGAGTAGAAATGACAGAGAACAGAGTGCAGACTGTAAAAATCAAAGAGAACAGAGTACAAAGAGTAAAAATCACAGAGTGCCGGGTGCAGAGAGTAAAAATCACAGACAGCTGAGTGCAGAGAGTAAAAATCACAGAGAACAGAGTGCGGAGATTAAAAATCAGAGAGAGCAGAGTGCGGAGAATAAAAATCACAGAGAACAGTGTGCAGAGAGTAGAAATCACAGAGAGCAGAGTGCAGAGAGTAAAAATCTCAGAGGGCAGAGTGAAGAGAGTGAATATCACAGAGAGCAGAGTACAGAGAGTAAAAATCACAGAGTGCCGAGTGCAGAGAGTAAAAATCACAGACAGCTGAGTGCAGAGTGTAAACATCACAGACAGCAGAGTACGGAGATTTGAAATCAGAGAGAGCAGAGTGCAGAGAATAGAAATCACAGAGAGCAGAGTAAAGAGAGTAAAAATCATAGAGTGCCGAGTGCAGAGAGTAAAAATCACAGACAGCTGAGTGCAGAGAGTAAAAATCACAGAGAGCAGAGGGCGGAGATTAAAAATCAGAGAGAGCAGAGTGCGGAGAATAAAAATCACAGAGAACAGAGTGCATTGATTGGAAATCACAGAGAGCAGAGTACAGAGAGTAAAAATCTCAGAGTGCCGAGTGCTGAGAGTAAAAACCACAGAGAGCTGAGTGCAGAGAGTAAGAAGCACAGAGAGCAGAGTGAGGAGAATAAAAATCAGAGAGAGCAGAGTACGGAGAATAAAAATCACGGAGAACGGAGTCCAGAGAGTAGGAATCACAGAGAGCAGAGTGCAGAGAGTAAAAATCTCAGAGGGCAGAGTGCGGAGAGGAAAAAACTCTAAGAATGGAGTGCTGATAATAAAACTCACAGAGAGCAGAGGCCAGAGAATAAAAATCACAGAGATCGGAGTGCGGAGAGTAAAAATTACAGAGATCAGAGTGTAGAGAGTAAAAATCACAGAGAGCAGAGTGAGGAGATTAAGAATTAGAGGGAGCACAGTGCGGAGAGTAAAAATCACAGAGAACAGAGTGCAGAGCGTAAAAATCCCAGAGCGCAGAGTGCAGAGAGTGAAAATCACAGAAATTAGAGTGCAGAGAGTAAAAATCACAGAGAACAGACTGGGGAGAGTAAAAATCACAGAAAACAGTGTACACAGAGTAAATATCACAGAGAACAGAGTGCGGAGAGCAAAAATCACAGAGAACAGAGTGCACAGAGTAATAATCACAGAGAACAGAGTGCGGAGAGTAAAAACCACAGAGAGCAGAATTGGCAGAGTGAAAATCACAGATAGCAGAGTGCGGAGTGTAAAAATCACAGAGATCTGTGTGCAGAGAGTAAAAAAATCACAGAGAACAGAGTGCAGAGAGTGAAAATCACAGAGAACAGAGTGTGGAGAGTAAAAACCACAGAGAGCAGAATTGGCTGAGTAAAAATCACAGATAGCAGAGTGCGGAGTGTAAAAATCACAGAGAGAAGTGTGCAGGGAATAAAAATCACAGACAGCAGCGTGAAGAGAATAAAAATCACAGAGATCAGAGTGCGGAAAGTCAAAATCACAGAGAACGGATTGCAGAGAATAAAAATCCCAGAGATCAGAGTGCAGAGAGAAAGAATCTCTGAGAGCTGAGTGCAGAGAGTAAGCATCACAGAGAACAGAGTGCAGAGAGTAAAAATCACACAGACCTGAGGGCAGAGAGTAAAGATCACAGAGAGCAGAGGGCAGGGAGTAAGACTCTCAGAGATCATAGTGCGGAGTACAAACATCATGGAGAACAGAGTGCAGAGAGTGAAACAAACAGAGAGCATAGTGCAGTGATTAAAAATCACAGAGAGCAGGGTGCGGAGAGTAAAAATGACAGAGAACAGAGAGCAGACTCTAAAAATCACAGAGAGCATAGTGCAGAGATTAAAAATCACAGAGAGCAGGGTGCAGAGAGTAAAAATCACAGAGAGCTGAGTACAGCGAGTAAAAATCACGGAGAGCAGAGTGCGGAGATTAAAAATCAAAGACAGCTCAGGGCAGAGAGTAAAAATCAGAGAGACCAGAGTGCGGAGAATAAAAATCACAGAGGACAGAGTCCAGAGAGTAAAAATCACAGAGAGCAGAGTGAGGAGATAAAAAATCAGAGAGAGCAGAGTGCGGAGAATAAAAATCAGAGAGAGCAGAGTGCGGAGAATAAAAATCACAGAGGACAGAGTCCAGAGAGTAGAAATCACAGAGAGAGAGAGTGCAGAGAGTAAAAATCTCAGAGGGCAGAGTGCGGAGAGTAAAAAATCACAGAGATCAGAGTGCAGATCGTAAAAATCACAGAGATCAGAGTGCAGAGAGTAAAAATCACAGAGATCTGTGTGCAGAGAGTAAAAAAAATCACAGAGAGAAGAGTGCAGAGAGTCAAAGTCACAGAGATCAGTGTGCAGAGAGTAAAAATCACAGAGACAGAATGCAGAGAGTGAAAATCACAGACAGAAGAATGCAGAGTAAAAATCACAGAGAACAGAGTGCAGAGAGTAAAAATCACACAGACCTGAGGGCAGAGAGTAAAGATCACAGAGAGCAGAGGGCAGAGAGTAAAACTCTCAGAGATCCGAGTGCAGAGAGTGAAAATCACAGACAGCTGAGTGCAGAGAGTAATAATCAGAGAAATCAGAATGCGGAGATTAGAAATCAGTGAGAGCAGAGTGTGGAGATTAAAAATCAGAGAGAGCAGAGAGCGGAGAATAAAAATCACAGAGAACGGAGTGCAGAGAGTAGAAATCACAGAGAGCAGAGTGCAGAGAGTAAAAATCACAGAGACCAGAGTGCGGAGAGTAAAACTCACAGGGATCTGTGTGGAGAGAGTAAAAGTCTCAGAGATCAGAGTGCAGAGAGTAAAAATCACAGAGATCAGAGTGCAGAGAGTAAAAATCACAGAGAACAGAGTGCAGTCTGTAAAAATCACCGAGAACAGAGTGCAGAGAGTAACCATCACAGAGAACAGTGTGCGGAGAGTAAAAATCACACAGAGCTGAGGGCAGTGTGTAAAAATCACAGAGAGCAGAGGGCAGAGGGTAAAACTCACAGAGATCAGAGTCCGGAGAGCAAACATCACAGAGAACAGACTGCAGAGAATAAAAATCACAGACCGCAGAGTGCAGAGAGCGAAAATCACAGAAATTAGAGTGCAGAGAGTAAAAATCACAGAGAACAGACTGGGGAGAGTAAAAATCACAGAAAACAGTGTACACAGAGTAAATATCACAGAGATCAGAGAGCAGAGAGTAAAAACCACAGAGAGCAGAATTGGCAGAGTAAAAATCACAGAAAGCAGAGTGCGGAGTGTAAAATTCACAGAGAGAAGTGTGCAGGGAGTAAAAATCACAGATAGCAGAGTGAAGGGAGTAAAAATCTCAGAGATCAGAGTGCGGAAAGTCAAAATCACAGAGAACGGATTGCAGAGAATAAAAATCCCAGAGATCAGAGTGCAGAGAGTAAGAATCTCTGAGAGCTGAATGCAGAGAGTAAACATCACAGAGAACAGAGTGCAGAGAATAAAAATCACACAGACCTGAGGGCAGAGAGTAAAGATCACAGTGGGCAGAGGGCAGAGAGTAAGACTCTCAGAGATCATAGTGCGGAGACCAAACATCACAGAGAACAGAGTGCAGAGAGTAAAAATCACAGAGAGCATAGTGCAGTGATTAAAAATCACAGAGTGCCGAGTGCTGAGAGTAAAAACCACAGAGAGCTGAGTGCAGAGAGTAAGAAGCACAGAGAGCAGAGTGAGGAGAATAAAAATCAGAGAGAGCTGAGTGCGGAGAATAAAAATCACAGAGAACAGAGTCCAGAGAGTAGGAATCACAGAGAGCAGAGTGCAGAGAGTAAAAATCTCAGAGGGCAGAGTGCGGAGAGGAAAAATCTCTAAGAATGGAGTGCTGATAATAAAACTCACAGAGAGCAGAGGCCAGAGAATAAAAATCACAGAGATCGGAGTGCGGAGAGTAAAAATTACAGAGATCAGAGTGTAGAGAGTAAAAATCACAGAGAGCAGAGTGAGGAGAATAAGAATTAGAGGGAGCACAGTGCGGAGAGTAAAAATCACAGAGAACAGAGTGCAGAGAGTAAAAATCACAGAGAGCAGTGTGCAGAGAGTGAAAATCACAGAAATTAGAGTGCAGAGAGCAAAAATCACAGAGAACAGACTGGGGAGAGTAAAAATCAAAGACAGCTCAGCGCAGAGAGTAAAAATACCAGAGAACAGACTAGGGAGAGTAAATATCGCAGAGATCAGAGTTCAGAGAGTAAATATCACAGAGAGCAGAGTGAGGAGATAAAAAATCAGAGAGAGCGGAGTGCGGAGAATAAAAATCAGAGAGAGCAGAGTGCGGAGAATAAAAATCACGGAGGACAGAGTCCAGAGAGTAGAAATCACAGAGAGCAGAGTGCAGAGAGTAAAAATCTCAGAGGGCAGAGTACGGAGAGTAAAAATCACTAAGAATGGAGTGCTGATAATAAAACTCACAGAGAGCAGAGGGCAGAGAGTAAAAATCACAGAGAACAGAGTGCAGTCTGTAAAAATCACCGAGAACAGAGTGCAGAGAGTAACCATCACAGAGAACAGTGTGCGGAGAGTAAAAATCACACAGAGCTGAGGGCAGTGTGTAAAAATCACAGAGAGCAGAGGGCAGAGGGTAAAACTCACAGAGATCAGAGTCCGGAGAGCAAACATCACAGAGAACAGACTGCAGAGAATAAAAATCACAGACCGCAGAGTGCAGAGAGCGAAAATCACAGAAATTAGAGTGCAGAGAGTAAAAATCACAGAGATCAGAGTGTAGAGAGTAAAAATCACAGAGAGCAGAGTGAGGAGAATAAGAATTAGAGGGAGCACAGTGCGGAGAGTAAAAATCACAGAGAACAGAGTGCAGAGAGTAAAAATCACAGAGCGCAGAGTGCAGAGAGTGCAAATCACAGAAATTAGAGTGCAGAGAGTAAAAATCACAGAGAACAGACTGGGGAGAGTAAAAATCAAAGACAGCTCAGGGCAGAGAGTAAAAATAACAGAGAACAGACTAGGGAGAGTAAATATCGCAGAGATCAGAGTTCAGAGAGTAAATATCACAGAGAGCAGAGTGAGGAGATAAAAAATCAGAGAGAGCAGAGTGCGGAGAATAAAAATCAGAGAGAGCAGAGTGCGGAGAATAAAAATCACGGAGGACAGAGTCCAGAGAGTAGAAATCACAGAGAGCAGAGTGCAGAGAGTAAAAATCTCAGAGGGCAGAGTACGGAGAGTAAAAATCACTAAGAATGGAGTGCTGATAATAAAACTCACAGAGAGCAGAGGGCAGAGAGTAAAAATCACAGAGAACAGAGTGCAGTCTGTAAAAATCACCGAGAACAGAGTGCAGAGAGTAACCATCACAGAGAACAGTGTGCGGAGAGTAAAAATCACACAGAGCTGAGGGCAGTGTGTAAAAATCACAGAGAGCAGAGGGCAGAGGGTAAAACTCACAGAGATCAGAGTCCGGAGAGCAAACATCACAGAGAACAGACTGCAGAGAATAAAAATCACAGACCGCAGAGTGCAGAGAGCGAAAATCACAGAAATTAGAGTGCAGAGAGTAAAAATCACAGAGAACAGACTGGGGAGAGTAAAAATCACAGAAAACAGTGTACACAGAGTAAATATCACAGAGATCAGAGAGCAGAGAGTAAAAACCACAGAGAGCAGAATTGGCAGAGTAAAAATCACAGAAAACAGAGTGCGGAGTGTAAAATTCACAGAGAGAAGTGTGCAGGGAGTAAAAATCACAGATAGCAGAGTGAAGGGAGTAAAAATCTCAGAGATCAGAGTGCGGAAAGTCAAAATCACAGAGAACGGATTGCAGAGAATAAAAATCCCAGAGATCAGAGTGCAGAGAGTAAGAATCTCTGAGAGCTGAATGCAGAGAGTAAACATCACAGAGAACAGAGTGCAGAGAATAAAAATCACACAGACCTGAGGGCAGAGAGTAAAGATCACAGTGGGCAGAGGGCAGAGAGTAAGACTCTCAGAGGTCATAGTGCGGAGACCAAACATCACAGAGAACAGAGTGCAGAGAGTAAAAATCACAGAGAGCATAGTGCAGTGATTAAAAATCACAGAGTGCCGAGTGCTGAGAGTAAAAACCACAGAGAGCTGAGTGCAGAGAGTAAGAAGCACAGAGAGCAGAGTGAGGAGAATAAAAATCAGAGAGAGCTGAGTGCGGAGAATAAAAATCACAGAGAACAGAGTCCAGAGAGTAGGAATCACAGAGAGCAGAGTGCAGAGAGTAAAAATCTCAGAGGGCAGAGTGCGGAGAGGAAAAATCTCTAAGAATGGAGTGCTGATAATAAAACTCACAGAGAGCAGAGGCCAGAGAATAAAAATCACAGAGATCGGAGTGCGGAGAGTAAAAATTACAGAGATCAGAGTGTAGAGAGTAAAAATCACAGAGAGCAGAGTGAGGAGAATAAGAATTAGAGGGAGCACAGTGCGGAGAGTAAAAATCACAGAGAACAGAGTGCAGAGAGTAAAAATCACAGAGCGCAGAGTGCAGAGAGTGCAAATCACAGAAATTAGAGTGCAGAGAGTAAAAATCACAGAGAACAGACTGGGGAGAGTAAAAATCAAAGACAGCTCAGGGCAGAGAGTAAAAATAACAGAGAACAGACTAGGGAGAGTAAATATCGCAGAGATCAGAGTTCAGAGAGTAAATATCACAGAGAGCAGAGTGAGGAGATAAAAAATCAGAGAGAGCAGAGTGCGGAGAATAAAAATCAGAGAGAGCAGAGTGCGGAGAATAAAAATCACAGAGGACAGAGTCCAGAGAGTAGAAACCACAGAGAGCAGAGTGCAGAGAGTAAAAATCTCAGAGGGCAGAGTACGGAGAGTAAAAATCACTAAGAATGGAGTGCTGATAATAAAACTCACAGAGAGCAGAGGGCAGAGAGTAAAAATTACAGAGATCAGAGTGCAGATCGTAAAAATAACAAGATCTGTGTGCAGAGAGTAAAAAAAAAATCACAGAGAGCAGAGTGCAGAGAGTAAAAGTCACAGAGATCAGTGTGCAGAGAGTAAAAATCACAGAGACAGAATGCAGAGAGTGAAAATCACAGACAGAAGAATGCAGAGTAAAAGTCACAGAGAACAGAGTGCAGAGAGCAAACATCACAGAGAACAGAATGCAGAGAGAAAAAGTAACAGAGAGCATAGTGTAGACATTAAAACTCACAGAGAGAAAAGTACGGAGAGTAAAATTCACAGATAACTGATTGCAGAGAATAAAAATCACAGAGATCTGAGTGCAGAGAGTAAAAATCGCAGAGAACGGAGTGCAGAGAGTTAACATCACAGAGACCTGACTGCAGAGAGTATAAATCACAGAGAGCAGAGCGCGGAGAGTAGTTATCACAGAGAACAGAGTGCAGAGAGTAAAAATCACAGAGCGCAGAGTGCAGAGAGTGAAAATCACAGAAATCAGAGTGCGGAGAGTAAAAATCACAGAGAGCAAAGTGCAGAGAGTAAAAATCACAGAAAGCAGAGTACAAAGAGTCAAAGTCATAGAGTGCCGAGTGCAGAGAGTAAAAATCACAGAGAGCCGAGCGCAGACAGTAAAAATCACAGAGAGTAGCGTGCGGAAATTAATAATCAGAGAGAGCAGAGTGCGGAGAATAAAAATCGCCGAGAACAGAGTAAAAATCTCAGAGGGCAGAGTGCGGAGAGTAAAAAATCACTGAGAATGGAGTGCTGAGAAAGAACTCACAGAGAGCAGAGTGCAGAGAATTAAAATCACAGAGATCAGAGTGCAGAGAGTAGAAATCGCAGAGAACGGGGTGCAGAGAGTAAAAATCACAAAGAAAGAATGCAGAGAGTAAAAATCACAGAGAGCTGAATTGGCAGAGTAAAAATCACAGAGAGCAGAGTGCGGAGTGTAAAAATCACAGAGAGAAGAGTGCAGAGAGTAAAAATCACAGAGATCAGAGTACGGAGAGTGAAAATCACAGATAACTGATTGCAGAGAATAAAAATCACAGAGATGTGAATACAGAGAGCAAAAATTGCAGAGAACGGAGTGCAGAGAGTAATCATCACAGAGGGCAGAGTGAAGAGAGTAAAAATCACAAGTGTAGAGTGCGGAGAGCAAAAATCACAGAGATCAGACTGCAAAGATTAAAGATCACACAGAGTTGAGGGCAGAGTGTAAAGATCACAGACAGCAGAGGGCAGAGAGTAAAGCTCACAGAGATCAGAGTGCGGAGAGCAAACATCACATAGAACAGAATGCAGAGAGTAAAAATCGCAGAGAACAGAGTGCAGAGAGTAAAAATCACAGAGATCAGAGTGCAGAGGGTAAAACTCACAAAGATCTGTGTGCAGAGAGTTAAAACCACAGAGAACAGAGTGCAGAGAGTAAAAATCACAGAGATCAGAGTGCGGAGAGTTAAAATTACTGAGATCATAGTGCACAGAGTAAAAATCATAGAGATCTGTGTGCAGAGATTAAAAATCACAGACAACAGAGTGCAGAGCGTAAAAATCACAGAGATCAGAGTACGGAGAATAAAAATCACAGATAACTGATTGCAGAGAATAAAAATCACAGTGATCTGAGTGCAGAGAGTAAAAATCGCAGAGAGCTGAGTGCAGAGAGTATAAATCCCAGAGAGCAGAGTGCGGAGAGTAGTTATCACAGAGAACAGAGTGCAGATAGTAAAAATCACGGAGCGCAGAGTGCAGAGAGTGAAATTCACAGAAATCAGAGTGCAGAGAGTAAAAATCACAGAGTGCCGAACGCAGAGAGTAAAAGTCACAGAGAGCTGAGCGCAGAGAGTAAAAATCACAGAGAGCAGCGTGCGGAAATTAAAAATCCGTGAGAGCAGAGTGCGGAGAATAAATATCGAAGAGAACAGAGTGCAAAGAGTAAATATCTCAGAGGGCAGAGTGCGGAGAACAAGAATCACTGAGACTGGAGTGCTGAGAATAAAACTCACAGAGTGCAGAGTGCAGAGAATTAAAATCACAGAGATCAGAGTGTGGAGAGTAAAAATTACAGAGATCAGAGTGCAGAGAGTAAAAATCACAGAGATCATAGTGCAGAGGGTAAAACTCATAGAGATCTTTGTGCAGAGAGTAAAAATCAAAGACATCATAGTGCTGAGCGTAATAATCACAGAAATGAGAGTGCAGAGAGTAAAAATCACAGAGATCAGAGTACGGAGAGTGAAAATCACAGATAACTGATTGCAGAGAATAAAAATCACAGAGATCTGAATACAGAGAGCAAAAATTGCAGAGAACGTAGTGCAGAGAGTAATCATCACAGAGGGCAGAGTGAAGAGAGTAAAAATCACAAGTGCAGAGTGCGGAGAGCAAAAATCACAGAGATCAGACTGCAGAGATTAAAGATCACACAGAGTTGAGGACAGAGTATAAAGATCACAGAGAGCAGAGGGCAGAGAGTAAAGCTCACAGAGAACAGAGTGCGCAGAGCAAACATCACAGAGAACAGAATGCAGAGAGTAAAAGTAACAGAGAGCATAGTGCAGACATTAAAAATCACAGAGAGAAAAGTACGGAGAGTAAAATTCACAGATAACTGATTGCAGAGAATAAAAATCACAGAGATCTGAGTGCAGAGAGTAAAAATCGCAGAGAACGGAGTGCAGAGAGTTAACATCACAGAGACCTGAGTGCAGAGAGTATAAATCACAGAGAGCAGAGTGCGGAGAGTAGTTATCACAGAGAACAGAGTGCAGAGAGTAAAAATCACAGAGCGCAGAGTGCAGAGAGTGAAAATCACAGAAATCAGAGTGCGGAGAGTAAAAATCACAGAGAGCAAAGTGCAGAGAGTAAAAATCACAGAAAGCAGAGTGCAAAGAGTCAAAGTCATAGAGTGCCGAGTGCAGAGAGTAAAAATCACAGAGAGCTGAGTCCAGAGAGTAAAAATCACAGAGAGCCGAGCGCAGACAGTAAAAATCACAGAGAGTAGCGTGCGGAAATTAATAATCAGAGAGAGCAGAGTGCGGAGAATAAAAATCGCCGAGAACAGAGTGCAAAGAGTAAAAATCTCAGAGGGCAGAGTGCGGAGAGTAAAAATCAGTGAGAATGGAGTGCTGAGAATAAAACTCACAGAGAGCAGAGTGCAGAGAATTAAAATCACAGAGATCAGAGTGCAGAGAGTAGAAATCGCAGAGAACGGGGTGCAGAGAGTAAAAATCACAAAGAAAGAATGCAGAGAGTAAAAATCACAGAGAGCTGAATTGGCAGAGTAAAAATCACAGAGAGCAGAGTGCGGAGTGTAAAAATCACAGAGAGAAGAGTGCAGAGAGTAAAAATCACAGAGATCAGAGTACGGAGAGTGAAAATCACAGATAACTGATTGCAGAGAATAAAAATCACAGAGATGTGAATACAGAGAGCAAAAATTGCAGAGAACGGAGTGCAGAGAGTAATCATCACAGAGGGCAGAGTGAAGAGAGTAAAAATCACAAGTGTAGAGTGCGGAGAGCAAAAATCACAGAGATCAGACTGCAGAGATTAAAGATCACACAGAGTTGAGGGCAGAGTGTAAAGATCACAGAGAGCAGAGGGCAGAGAGTAAAGCTCGCAGAGATCAGAGTGTGGAGAGCAAACATCACAGAGAACAGAATGCAGAGAGTAAAAGTAACAGAGAGCATAGTGCAGACATTAAAAATCACAGAGAGAAGAGTACGGAGAGTAAAAATCACAGATAACTGATTGCAGAGAATAAAAATCACAGTGATCTGAGTGCAGAGAGTAAAAATCGCAGAGAACGGAGTGCCGAGAGTAAAAATCACAAAGACAGAATGCAGAGAGTGAAAATCATAGAAATCATAGTGCAGAGAGTAAAAATCACAGAGAGCAGAGTGCGGAGAGTAAATATCACAGAGACCTGAGTGCAGAGAGTATAAATCACAGAGAGTATAGTGCAGAGAGTAGTTATCACAGAGAACAGAGTGCAGAGAGTAAAAATCACAGAGCGCTGAGTGCAGAGAGTGAAAATCACAGAAATCAGAGTGCGGAGAGTAAAAATCACAGAGAGCAAAGTGCAGAGAGTAAAAATCACAGAAAGCAGAGTACAGAGAGTCAAAGTCATAGAGTGCCGAGTGCAGAGAGTAAAAATCACAGAGAGCTGAGAGCAGAGAGTAAAAATCACAGAGAGCTGAGCGCAGACCGTAAAAATCACAGAGAGCAGAGTGCGGAGAGTAAAAATCGCAGAGAACGGAGTGCAGAGAGTAAAAATCACAAAGACAGAATGCAGAGAGTGAAAATCATAGAAATCATAGTGCAGAGAGTAAAAATCACAGAGAGCAGAGTGCGGAGAGTAAACATCACAGAGACCTGAGTGCAGAGAGTATAAATCACAGAGATCAGAGTGCAGAGGGTAAAACTCATAGAGATCTGTGTGCAGAGAGTTAAAACCACAGAGAACAGAGTGCAGAGAGTAAAAATCACAGAGAGCAGAGTGCGGAGATTAAAAATTACAGAGATCATAGTGCAGAGAGTAAAAATCATAGAGATCTGTGTGCAGAGAGTAAACATCACAGACAACAGAGTGCTGAGCGTAAAAATCACAGCGATCAGTGTGCAGAGAGTAAAAATCACAGAGAACTGAGTGCAGACTGTAAAATTCACAGACAACAGAGTGCAGAGAGTAAAAATCACAGAGAGCTGAGTGCAGAGAGTAAAAAAATCACAGAAAGAAGAGTGCAGAGAGTAAAAATCACAGAGATCAGAGTACGGAGAGTAAAAATCACAGATAACTGATTGCAGAGAATAAAAATCACAGAGATCTGAATACACAGAGCTAAAATTGCAGAGAACGGAGTGCAGAGAGTAATCATCACAGAGGGCAGAGTGTAGAGAGTAAAAATCACAAGTGCAGAGTGCGGAGAGCAAAAATCACAGAGATCAGACTGCAGAGATTAAAGATCACACAGAGTTGAGGGCAGAGTGTAAAGATCACAGAGAGCAGAGGGCAGAGAGTAAAGCTCACAGAGATCAGAGTGCGGAGAGCAAACATCACAGAGAACAGAGTGCAGAGAGTAAAAGTAACAGACAGCATAGTGCAGACATTGAAAATCACAGAGAGAAGAGTGCAGACAGTAAAAATCACAGCGATCAGAGTGTGGAGAGTTAAAATTACAGAGATCATACTGCAGAGAGTAAAAATCACAGAGATCAGTGTGCAGAGGGTAAACCTCACAAAGATCTGTGTGCAGAGCGTTAAAACCACAGAGAACAGAGTGCAGGGACTAAAAATCACAGAGATCAGAGTGCGGAGAGTAAAAATTACAGAGATCATAGTGCACAGAGTAAAAATCATAGAGATCTGTGTGCAGAGATTAAAAATCACAGACAACAGAGTGCAGAGCGTAAAAATCACAGAGATCTGAGTGCAGAGAGTAAAAATCACACAGAGTTGAGGGCAGAGTGTAAAGATCACAGAGAGCAGAAGGCAGAGAGTAAAGCCCACAGAGATCAGAGTGTGGAGAGCAAACATCACAGAGAACAGAGTGCAGAGAGTAAAAGTCACAGAGAGCATAGTGCAGTGATTAAAAATCACAGAGAGCAGGGTGCGGAGAGTAAAAATCACAGACAACAGAGTACAAAGTTTAAGATTCACAGAGATCAGAGTGCGGAGAGTAAAAACCACAGACAGCAGAGTGCGGAGAATAAAAATCACTGAGAGCAGAGTGAAGGGAGCAAAAAACACAGAAAGCAGAGTACAAAGAGTAAAAGTCACAGAGTGCCGAGTGCAGAGAGTAAAAATGACAGAGAGCTGAGCGCAGAGAGTAAAAATCACAGAGAGCAGCGTGCGGAGAATAAAGATCACAGAGAGCAGAGTGCAGACAGTAAAAATCACAGAGATCAGAGTGCAGAGAGTAAAAATCACAGAGAACAGAGTGCAGACTGTAAAAATCACAGTGAACAGAGTGCAGAGAGTAAAAATCACAGAGAACAGAGCGCGGAGAGTATAAATCACCGAGAGCAGAATTGGCAGAGTAAAAATCAAAGAGAGCAGAGTGCGGAGTGTAAAAATCACAGACAGAAGAGTGCAGAGAGTAAAAATCACAGAGATCAGAGTGCGGAGAGTAAAAATCACTGAGAATGCAGTGCTGAGAATAAAACTCACAGACAGCAGAGTGCAGAGAATAAAAAATCACAGAGATCAGAGTGCGGAGAATAAAAATTGCAGAGATCAGAGTGCAGAGAGTAAAAATCACAGAGATCAGAGTGCAGAGGGTAAAACTCACAAAGATCTGTGTGCAGAGAGTTAAAACCACACAGAACAGAGTGCAGAGAGTAAAAATCACAGAGATCAGAGTGCGGAGAGTAAAAATTACAGAGATCAGAGTGCACAGAGTAAAAATCATAGAGATCTGTGTGCAGAGATTAAAAATCACAGACAACAGAGTGCAGAGCGTAAACATCACAGAGATCAGAGTGCAGAGAGTCAAAATTACACAGAGTTGAGGGCAGAGTGTAAAGATCACAGAGAGCAGAGGGCAGAGAGTAAGGCTTACAGAGATCACAGTGCGGAGAACAAACATCACAGAGAACAGATTGTGGAGAGTAAAAATCACAGACACCAGAGTGCAGAGAGTAAAAATCACAGAGAGCAGAGTGCAGAGTGTAAAGATCACAGAGATCAGAGTGCGCAGAGTAAAAATCACTGAGAATCGAGTGCTGAGAATAAAACTCACAGACAGCAGAGTGCAGAGAATATAAATCACAGAGATCAGAGTGCGGAGAATAAAAATTGCAGAGATCAGAGTGCAGAGAGTAAAAATCACAGAGATCAGAGTGCAGAGGGTAAAACTGACAAACATCTGTGTGCAGAGAGTAAAAATCACAGAGATCAGAGTGCGGAGAGTGAAAATCACAGAGAGCAGAGTGCACAGAGTAAAAATCATAGAGATCTGTGTGCAGAGATTAAAAATCACAGACAACAGAGTGCAGAGCGTAAAGATCACAGAGATCAGAGTGCAGAGAGTAAAAATCACACAGTGTTGAGGGCAGAGTGTAAAGATCACAGAGAGCAGAGGGCAGAGAGCAAACATCACAGAGAACAGAGTGCGCAGAGTAAAATCACAGACAGCAGAGTGCAGAGAGTAAAAATCACAGAGAGCAGAGTGAAGAGAGAAAAAATCACAGAAAGCAGAGTACAGAGAGTAAAAGTCACAGAGTGCCGAGTGCAGAGAGTAAAAATCACAGACAGCTGAGCGCAGAGAGTAAAAATCACAGAGAGCAGCGTTGCGAGAATAAAGATCACAGGGAACAGAGGGCAGAGATTAAAAATCTCAGAGTGCAGAGTGCGGAGAGCAAAAATCACTGAGAATGGAGTGCTGAGAATAAAACTCACAGAGAGTAGAGTGCAGAGAACAACAATCACAGAGATCACAGTGCGGAGAGTAAAAATTACAGAGATCAGAGTGCAGAGAGTTAAAACCACAGAGAACAGAGTGCAGAGAGTAAAAATCACAGAGATCAGAGTGCGGAGAGTAAATATCACAGAGATCAGAGTGCAGAGGGTAAAACTCACAAAGATCTGTGTGCAGAGTTAAAACCACAGAGAACAGAGTGCAGAGAGTAAAAATCACAGAGAGCAGAGTGCGGAGAGTAAAAATTACGGAGATCATTGTGCACAGAGTAAAAATCATACAGATCTGTGTGCAGAGATTAAAAATCACAGACAACAGAGTGCAGAGCGTAAAAATCACAGAGATCAAAGTGCAGAGAGTAAAAATCACACAGAGTTGAGGGCAGAGATAAAGATCACAGAGAGCAGAGGGCACAGAGTAAGGCTCACAGTGATCAGAGTGCGGAGAGCAAACATCACAGAGAACAGAGTGCGCAGAGTAAAAATCACAGACAGCAGAGTGCGGAGAGTAAAAATCACAGAGAGCAGAGTGAAGAGAGAAAAAATCACAGAAAGCAGAGTACAGAGAGTAAACGTCACAGAGTGCCGAGTGCAGAGAGTAAAAATCACAGAGAGCTGAGCGCAGAGAGTAAAAATCACAGAGAGCAGCGTGCGGAGAATAAAGATCACAGAGAGCAGAGTGCAGAGAATAAAAATCACAGAGATCGGAGTGCAGACAGTAAAAATCACAGAGATCAGAGTGCAGAGAGTAAAAATCACAGAGATCATAGTGCACAGAGTAAAAATCATAGAGATCTGTGTGCACAGATTAAAAATCACAGACAACAGAGTGCAGAGCGTAAAGATCACAGAGATCAGAGTGCAGAGAGTAAAAATCACTCAGTGTTGAGGGCAGAGTGTAAAGATCACAGAGAGCAGAGGGCAGAGAGTAAGGCTCACAGAGATCAGAGTGCGGAGAGCAAACATCACAGAGAACAGAGTGCGGAGAGTAAAAATCACAGACAGCAGAGTGCGGAGAGTAAAAATCACAGAGAGCAGAGTGAAGAGAGAAAAAATCACAGAAAGCAGAGTACACAGAGTAAAAGTCACAGAGTGCCGAGTAAGAGAGTAAAAATCACAGAAAGCTGAGCGCAGAGAGTAAAAATCACAGAGAGCAGCGTGCGGAGAATAAAGATCACAGGGAAGAGAGTGCAAAGATTAAAAGTCTCAGAGGGCAGAGTGCGGAGAACAAAAATCACTGAGAATGGAGTGCTGAGAATAAAACTCACAGAGAGCAGAGTGCAGAGAATAAAAATCACAGAGATCAGAGTGCGGAGAGTAAAAATCACAGTGATCAGAGTGCAGAGGGTAAAACTCACAAAGATCTGTGTGCAGAGAGTTAAAACCACAGAGAACAGAGTGCAGAGCGTAAAAATCACACAGATCAGATTGCAGAGAGTTAAAATCACACAGAGTTGAGGGCAGAGTGGAAAGATCGCAGAGAGCAGAGGGCAGAGAGTAAAAATCACAGACAACAGAGTGCTGAGCGTAAAAATCACAGAGATCAGAGTGCAGAGAGTAAAAATTATAGAGAACTGAGTGCAGACTGTAAAAATCATAGACAACAGAGTGCAGGGAGCAAAAAATCACAGAGAGAAGAGTGCAGAGAGTAATCATCACAGAGGGCAGAGTGCAGAGGGTAAAAATCACAAGTGCAGAGTGCGGAGAGCAAAAATCACAGAGATCAGACTGCAGAGATTAAAGATCACACAGAAATGAGGGCAGAGTGTAAAGATCACAGAGATCAGAGTGCGGAGAGCAAACATCACAGAGAACAGAGTGCAGAGAGTAAAAGTAACAGAGAGCATAGTGCAGACATTAAAAATCACAGAGAGAAGAGTGCAGACAGTAAAAATCACAGAGATCAGAGTGTGGAGAGTAAAAATTACAGAGATCATACTGCAGAGAGTAAACCACACAAAGATCTGTGTGCAGAGCGTTATAACCACAGAGAACAGAGTGCAGAGAGTAAAAATCACAGAGATCAGAGTGCGGAGAGTAAAAATTACAGAGATCAAAGTGCACAGAGTAAAAATCATAGAGATCTGTGTGCAGAGATTAAAAATCACAGACAACGGAGTGAGAGTGCAGAGCGTAAAATCACAGAGATCAGAGTTCAGAGAGTAAAAATCACACAGAGTTGAGGGCAGAGTGTTAAGATCACAGAGAGCAGAAGGCAGAGAGTAAAGCTCACAGAGATCAGAGTGCGGAGAGCAAACATCACAGAGAACAGAGTGCAGAGAGTAAAAATCACAGAGAGCATAGTGCAGTGATTAAAAATCACAGAGAGCAGGGTGCGGAGAGTAAAAATCACAGACAACAGAGTACAGAGTTAATGATTCTGAGAGAAAAGAGTGCGGAGAGTAAAAATCACAGACAGCAGAGTGCGGAGAATAAAAATCACTGAGAGCAGAGTGAAGGGACTAAAAATCACAGAAAGCAGAGTACAGAGGGTAAAAGTCACAGAGTGCCGAGTGCAGAGAGTAAAAATCACAGAGAGCAGCGTGCGGAGAATAAAGATCACAGACAGCAGAGTGCGGAGAGTAAAAATCACAGAGAGCAGAGTACAGAGAGTAAAAGTCACAGAGTGCCGAGAAAGAGAGTAAAAATCACAGAGAGCTGGGCGCAGAGAGTAAAAATCACAGAGAGCAGCGTGCGGAGAATAAAGATCACAGGGAAGAGAGTGCAAAGATTAAAAGTCTCAGAGGGCAGAGTGCGGAGAGCAAAAATCACAGAGAATGGAGTGCTGAGAATAAAACTCACAGAGAGCAGAGTGCAGAGAATAAAAATCACAGAGATCAGAGTGCGGAGAGTAAAAATTACAGAGATCAGAGTGCAGAGAGTAACAATCACAGTGATCAGAGTGCAGAGGGTAAAACTCACAGAGATCTGTGTGCAGAGAGTTAAAACCACAGAGAACAGAGTGCAGAGAGTAAAAATCACAGAGATCAGAGTGTGGAGAGTAAAAGTTACAGAGATCATACTGCAGAGAGTAAAAATCACAGAGATCAGAGTGCAGAGGGTAAAACTCACAAAGATCTGTGTGCAGAGAGTTAAAACCACAGAGAACAGAGTGCAGAGAGTAAAAGTCACAGAGATCAGAGTGCGGAGAGTAAAAATCGTAGAGATCTGTGTGCAGATATTAAAAATCACAGAGAAAAGAGTGCGGAGAGCAAAAATCACAGAGATCAGACTGCAGAGATTAAAGATCACACAGAGTTGAGGGCAGAGTGTAAAGATCACAGAGAGCAGAGGGCAGAGAGTAAAGCTCACAGAGATCAGAGTGCGGAGAGCAAACATCACAGAGAACAGAGTGCAGAGAGTAAAAGTAACAGAGAGCATAGTGCAGACATTAAAAATCACAGAGAGAAGAGTGCAGAGAGTAAACATCACAGACAACAGAGTGCTGAGCGTAAAAATCACAGAGATCAGAGTGCAGAGAGTAAAAATCACAGAGAACTGAGTGCAGACTGTAAAAATCACAGACAACAGAGTGCAGAGAGTAAAATTCACAGAGAGCTGAATTGGCAGAGTGAAAATCAGTGAGAGCAGAGTGCAGAGAGTGAAAAATCACTGAGAGAAGAGTGCAGAGAGTAAAAATCACAGAGATCAGAGTAGGGAGAGTAAAAATCACAGATAACTGATTGCAGAGAAGAAAAATCACAGAGATCTGAATACAGAGAGCAAAAATTGCAGAGAACGGAGTGCAGAGAATAATCATCACAGAGGGCAGAGTGCAGAGAGTAAAAATCACAAGTGCAGAGTGCGGAGAGCAAAAATCACAGAGATCAGACTGCAGAGAGTAAAAATCACAGAGATCAGAGTGCAGAGAGTAAACCTCACAAAGATCTGTGTGCAGAGCGTTAAAACCACACAGAACAGAGTGCAGAGAGTAAAAATCACAGAGATCAGAGTGCGTAGAGTAAAAATTACAGAGATCATAGTGCACAGAGTAAAAATCATAGAGATCTGTGTGCAGAGATTAAAAATCACAGACAACAAATTGAGAGTGCAGAGCGTAAAAATCACAGAGATCAGAGTTCAGAGAGTAAAAATCACACAGAGTTGAGGGCAGAGTGTTAAGATCACAGAGAGCAGAAGGCAGAGAGTAAAGCTCACAGAGATCAGAGTGCGGAGAGCAAACACCACAGAGAACAGAGTGCAGAGAGTAAAAATCACAGAGAGCATAGTGCAGTGATTAAAAATCACAGAGAGCAGGGTGCGGAGAGTAAAAATCACAGACAACAGAGTACAGAGTTTACGATTCACAGAGAACAGAGTGCGGAGAGTAAAAATCACAGACAGCAGAGTGCGGAGAACAAAAATCACTGAGAGCAGAGTGAAGGGAGTAAAAATCACAGAAAGCAGAGTACAGAGAGTAAAAGTCACAGAGTGCCGAGTGCAGAGAGTAAAAATCACAGAGATCAGAGTGCAGAAAGTAAAAATCACAGAGAACAGAGTGCAGACTGTAAAAATCACAGAGAGCAGAGTGCAGACAGTAAAAATCACAGAGATCAGAGTGCAGAGAGTAAAAATCACAGAGAACAGAGTGCAGACTGTAACAATCACAGAGAACAGAGTGCAGAGAGTAAACATCACAGAGAACAGAGTGCGGAGAGTATAAATCACAGAGAGCAGAATTGGCAGAGTAAAAATCAAAGAGAGCAGAGTGCGGAGTGTAAAAATCACAGACAGAAGAGTGCAGAGAGTAACAATCACAGATATCAGACTGTAGAGAGTAAAAATCACACAGAACTGAGGGCAGAGAGTAAAAATCACAGAGAGCAGAGTGCAGAGTGTAAAAATCATAGAGATCAGAGTGCGGAGAGTAAAAATCACTGAGAATGGAGTGCTGAGAATAAAACTCACAGACAGCAGAGTGCAGAGAGTAAAAATCACAGAGATCAGAGTGCAGAGAGTAAAAATCACACAGAGTTGAGGGCAGAGTGTAAAGATCACAGAGAGCAGAGGGCAGAGAGTTAAACTCACAGAGATCAGAGTGCGGAGAGCAAACATCACAGACAGCAGAGTGCGGAGAGTAGAAATCACAGAGAGCAGAGTGAAGAGAGAAAAAATCACAGAAAGCAGAGTACAGAGAGTAAAAGTCACAGAGTGCCGAGTGCAGAGAGTAAAAATCACAGAGAGCTGAGCGCGGAGAGTAAAAATCACAGAGAGCAGCGTGCGGAGAATAAAAATCACAGAGATCAGAGTGCGGAGAGTAAAAATCACAGAGATCAGAGTGCAGAGGGTAAAACTCACAGAGATCTGTGTGCAGAGAGTTAAAACCACAGAGAACAGAGTGCAGAGAGTAAAAATCACAGAGATCAGATTGCGGAGAGTAAAACTTACAGAGATCATAGTGCAGAGAGTAAAAATCATAGAGATCTGTGTGCAGAGATTAAAACTCACAGACAGCAGAGTGCAGAGAGTAAAAATCACAGAGATCAGAGTGCAGAGAGTAAAAATCACAGAGAGCATAGTGCAGTGATTAAAAATCACAGAGAGCAGGGTGCGGAGAGTATAAATCACAGACAACAGAGTACAGAGTTAATGATTCACAGAGAACAGAGTGCGGAGAGTAAAAATCACAGACAGCAGAGTGCGGAGAATAAAAATCACTGAGAGCAGAGTGAAGGGACTAAAAATCACAGAAAGCAGAGTACAGAGGGTAAAAGTCACAGAGTGCCGAGTGCAGAGAGTAAAAATCACAGAGAGCTGAGCGCAGAGAGTAAAAATCACAGAGATCAGATTGCGGAGAGTAAAACTTACAGAGATCATAGTGCAGAGAGTAAAAATCATAGAGATCTGTGTGCAGAGATTAAAACTCACATACAGCAGAGTGCAGAGAGTAAAAATCACAGAGATCAGAGTGCAGAGAGTAAAAATCACAGAGAGCATAGTGCAGTGATTAAAAATCACAGAGAGCAGGGTGCGGAGAGTATAAATCACAGAGAACAGAGTACAGAGTTAATGATTCACAGAGAACAGAGTGCGGAGAGTAAAAATCACAGACAGCAGAGTGCGGAGAATAAAAATCACTGAGAGCAGAGTGAAGGGACTAAAAATCACAGAAAGCAGAGTACAGAGGGTAAAAGTCACAGAGTGCCGAGTGCAGAGAGTAAAAATCACAGAGAGCAGCGTGCGGAGAATAAAGATCACAGACAGCAGAGTGCGGAGAGTAAAAATCACAGAGAGCAGAGTACACAGAGTAAAAGTCACAGAGTGCCGAGTAAGAGAGTAAAAATCACAGAGAGCTGGGCGCAGAGAGTAAAAATCACAGAGAGCAGCGTGCGGAGAATAAAGATCACAGGGAAGAGAGTGCAAAGATTAAAAGTCTCAGAGGGCAGAGTGCGGAGAGCAAAAATCACTGAGAATGGAGTGCTGAGAATAAAACTCACAGAGAGCAGAGTGCAGAGAATAAAAATCACAGAGATCAGAGTGCGGAGAGTAAAAGTTACAGAGATCATACTGCAGAGAGTAAAAATCACAGAGATCAGAGTGCAGAGGGTAAAACTCACAAAGATCTGTGTGCAGAGAGTTAAAACCACAGAGAACAGAGTGCAGAGAGTAAAAATCACAGAGATCAGAGTGCGGAGAGTAAAACCTACAGAGATCATAGTGCAGAGAGTAAAAATCATAGAGATCTGTGTGCAGAGATTAAAAATCACAGACAACAGAGTGCAGAGCGTAAAAATCACAGAGATCAGAGTGCAGAGAGTAAAAATCACACAGAGTTGAGGGCAGAGTGTAAAGATCGCAGAGAGCAGAGGGCAGAGAGTGAAGCTCACAGAGATCAGAGTGCGGAGAGCAAACATCACAGAGAACAGAGTGCAGCGAGTAAAAGTAACAGAGAGCATAGTGCAGACATTAAAAATCACAGAGAGAAGAGTGCAGAGAGTAAACATCACAGACAACAGAGTGCTGAGCGTAAAAATCACAGAGATCAGAGTGCAGAGAGTAAAAATCACAGAGAACTGAGTGCAGACTGTAGAAATCACAGACAACAGAGTGCAGAGAGTAAAATTCACAGACAGCTGAATTGGCAGAGTGAAAATCAGTGAGAGCAGAGTGCAGAGAGTGAAAAATCACTGAGAGAAGAGTGCAGAGAGTAAAAATCACAGAGATCAGAGTAGGGAGAGTAAAAATCACAGATAACTGATTGCAGAGAAGAAAAATCACAGAGATCTGAATACAGAGAGCAAAAATTGCAGAGAACGGAGTGCAGAGAATAATCATCACAGAGGGCAGAGTGCAGAGAGTAAAAATCACAAGTGCAGAGTGTGGAGAGCAAAAATCACAGAGATCAGACTGCAGAGAGTAAAAATCACAGAGATCAGAGTGCAGAGAGTAAACCTGACAAAGATCTGTGTGCAGAGCGTTAAAACCACACAGAACAGAGTGCAGAGAGTAAAAATCACAGAGATCAGAGTGCGTAGAGTAAAAATTACAGAGATCATAGTGCACAGAGTAAAAATCATAGAGATCTGTGTGCAGAGATTAAAAATCACAGACAACAAATTGAGAGTGCAGCGCGTAAAAATCACAGAGATCAGAGTTCAGAGAGTAAAAATCACACAGAGTTGAGGGCAGAGTGTTAAGATCACAGAGAGCAGAAGGCAGAGAGTAAAGCTCACAGAGATCAGAGTGCGGAGAGCAAACATCACAGAGAACAGAGTGCAGAGAGTAAAAATCACAGAGAGCATAGTGCAGTGATTAAAAATCACAGAGAGCAGGGTGCGGAGAGTAAAAATCACAGACAACAGAGTACAGAGTTTATGATTCACAGAGAACAGAGTGCGGAGAGTAAAAATCACAGACAGCAGAGTGCGGAGAATAAAAATCACTGAGAGCAGAGTGAAGGGAGTAAAAATCACAGAAAGCAGAGTACAGAGAGTAAAAGTCACAGAGTGCCGAGTGCAGAGAGTAAAAATCACAGAGATCAGAGTGCAGAAAGTAAAAATCACAGAGAACAGAGTGCAGACTGTAAAAATCACAGAGAGCAGAGTGCAGACAGTAAAAATCACAGAGATCAGAGTGCAGAGAGTAAAAATCACAGAGAACAGAGTGCAGACTGTAACAATCACAGAGAACAGAGTGCAGAGAGTAAACATCACAGAGAACAGAGTGCGGAGAGTATAAATCACAGAGAGCAGAATTGGCAGAGTAAAAATCAAAGAGAGCAGAGTGCGGAGTGTAAAAATCACAGACAGAAGAGTGCAGAGAGTAAAAATCACAGAGATCAGACTGTAGAGAGTAAAAATCACACAGAACTGAGGGCAGAGAGTAACAATCACAGAGAGCAGAGTTCAGAGAGTAAAAATCACACAGAGTTGAGGGCAGAGTGTTAAGATCACAGAGAGCAGAAGGCAGAGAGTAAAGCTCACAGAGATCAGAGTGCGGAGAGCAAACATCACAGAGAACAGAGTGCAGAGAGTAAAAATCACAGAGAGCATAGTGCAGTGATTAAAAATCACAGAGAGCAGGGTGCGGAGAGTAAAAATCACAGACAACAGAGTACAGAGTTTATGATTCACAGAGAACAGAGTGCGGAGAGTAAAAATCACAGACAGCAGAGTGCGGAGAATAAAAATCACTGAGAGCAGAGTGAAGGGAGTAAAAATCACAGAAAGCAGAGTACAGAGAGTAAAAGTCACAGAGTGCCGAGTGCAGAGAGTAAAAATCACAGAGATCAGAGTGCAGAAAGTAAAAATCACAGAGAACAGAGTGCAGACTGTAAAAATCACAGAGAGCAGAGTGCAGACAGTAAAAATCACAGAGATCAGAGTGCAGAGAGTAAAAATCACAGAGAACAGAGTGCAGACTGTAACAATCACAGAGAACAGAGTGCAGAGAGTAAACATCACAGAGAACAGAGTGCGGAGAGTATAAATCACAGAGAGCAGAATTGGCAGAGTAAAAATCAAAGAGAGCAGAGTGCGGAGTGTAAAAATCACAGACAGAAGAGTGCAGAGAGTAAAAATCACAGAGATCAGACTGTAGAGAGTAAAAATCACACAGAACTGAGGGCAGAGAGTAAAAATCACAGAGAGCAGAGTGCAGAGTGTAAAAATCATAGAGATCAGAGTGCGGAGAGTAAAAATCACTGAGAATGGAGTGCTGAGAATAAAACTCACAGACAGCAGAGTGCAGAGAGTAAAAATCACAGAGATCAGAGTGCAGAGAGTAAAAATCACACAGAGTTGAGGGCAGAGTGTAAAGATCACAGAGAGCAGAGGGCAGAGAGTTAAACTCACAGAGATCAGAGTGCGGAGAGCAAACATCACAGACAGCAGAGTGCGGAGAGTAGAAATCACAGAGAGCAGAGTGAAGAGAGAAAAAATCACAGAAAGCAGAGTACAGAGAGTAAAAGTCACAGAGTGCCGAGTGCAGAGAGTAAAAATCACAGAGAGCTGAGCGCGGAGAGTAAAAATCACAGAGAGCAGCGTGCGGAGAATAAAAATCACAGAGATCAGAGTGCGGAGAGTAAAAATCACAGAGATCAGAGTGCAGAGGGTAAAACTCACAGAGATCTGTGTGCAGAGAGTTAAAACCACAGAGAACAGAGTGCAGAGAGTAAAAATCACAGAGATCAGATTGCGGAGAGTAAAACTTACAGAGATCATAGTGCAGAGAGTAAAAATCATAGAGATCTGTGTGCAGAGATTAAAAATCACAGACAGCAGAGTGCAGAGAGTAAAAATCACAGAGATCAGAGTGCAGAGAGTAAAAATCACAGAGTTGAGGGCAGAGTGTAAAGATCGCAGAGAGCACAGGGCAGAGAGTGAAGCTCACAGAGATCAGAGTGCGGAGAGCAAACATCACAGAGAACAGAGTGCAGAGAGTAAAAGTAACAGAGATCATAGTGCAGACATTAAAAATCACAGAGAGAAGAGTGCAGAGAGTAAACATCACAGACAACAGAGTGCTGAGCGTAAAAATCACAGAGATCAGAGTGCAGAGAGTAAAATTCACAGAGAGCTGAATTGGCAGAGTAAAAATCAGTGAGAGCAGAGTGCAGAGTGTAAAAAGTCACTGAGAGAAGAGTGCAGAGAGTAAAAATCACAGAGATCAGAGTACGGAGAGTAAAAATCACAGATAACTGATTGCAGAGAAGAAAAATCACAGAGATCTGAATACAGAGAGCAAAAATTGCAGAGAACGGAGTGCAGAGAGTAATCATCACAGAGGGCAGAGTGCAGAGAGTAAAAATAACAAGTGCAGAGTGCGGAGAGCAAAAATCACAAAGATCAGACTGCAGAGATTAAAGATCACACAGAAATGAGGGCAGAGTGTAAAGATCACAGAGAGCAGAAGGCAGAGAGTAAAGCTCACAGAGATCAGACTGAGGAGAGCAAACATCACAGAGAACAGAGTGCAGAGAGTAAAAATCACAGAGAGAATGGAGCAGTGATTAAAAATCACAGAGAGCAGGGTGCGGAGAGTAAAAATCACAGACAACAGAGTGCAGAGTTTATGATTCACAGAGAACAGAGTGCGGAGAGTAAAAATCACAGACAGTAGAGTGCAGAGAATAAAAATCACTGAGAGCAGACTGAAGGGAGTAAAAATCACAGAAAGCTGAGTACAGAGAGTAAAAGTCACAGAGTGCCGAGAGCAGAGAGTAAAAATCACAGAGAGCTGAGCGCAGAGAGTAAAAATCACAGAGAGCAGCGTGCGGAGAATAAGGATCACAGAGAGCAGAGTGCAGAGAATAAAAATCACAGAGATCAGAGTGCAGACTGTAAAATCACAGAGAACAGAGTGCGGAGAGTATAAATCACAGACAGCAGAATTGGCAGAGTAAAAATCAAAGAGAGCAGAGTGCGGAGTGTAAAAATCACAGGCAGAAGAGTGCAGAGAGTAAAAATCACAGAGATCAGACTGTAGAGAGTAAAAATCACACAGAACTGAGGGCAGAGTGTAAAAATCACAGAGAGCAGAGTGCAGAGTGTAAAAATCACAGAGATCAGACTGTAGAGAGTAAAAATCACAGAGATCAGTGTGCGGAGAGTAAAAATTACAGAGATCATAGTGCACAGAGTAAAAATCATAGAGATCTGTGTGCAGAGATTAAAAATCACAGACAACAGAGTGCAGAGCGTAAAAATCACAGAGATCAGAGTGCAGAGAGTAAAAGTCACACAGAGTTGAGGGCAGAGTGTAAAGATCACAGAGAGCAGAGGGCGGAGAGTAAGGCTCACAGGGATCAGAGTGCGGAGAGCAAACATCACAGAGAACAGAGTGCGGAGAGTAAAAATCACAGACAGCAGAGTGCGGAGAGCAAAAATCACAGAGAGCAGAGTGAAGAGAGAAAAATCACAGAAAGCAGAGTAAAGAGAGTAAAAGTCACAGAGTGCCGAGTGCAGAGAGTAAAAATCACAGAGAGCTGAGCACAGACAGTAAAAATCACAGAGAGCAGCGTGCGGAGAATAAAGATCACAGGGAACAGAGTGCAAAGATTAAAAGTCTCAGAGGGCAGATTGCGGAGAGCAAAATTCACTGAGAATAGTGTGCTGAGAATAAAACTCACAGAGAGCAGAGTGCAGAGAATAAAAATCATAGAGATCAGAGTGCTGAGAGTAAAAATTACAGAGATCAGAGTGCAGAGAGTAAAAATCACAGAGATCAGAGTGCAGAGGGTAAAACTCACAGAGATCTGTGTGCAGACAGTTAGAACCACAGAGAACAGAGTGCAGAGAGTAAAAATCACAGAGATCAGAGTGCGGAGAGTAAAAATTACAGAGATCAGAGTGCAGAGAGTAAAAATCACAGAGATCAGAGTGCAGAGAGTAAAAATCACACAGAGTTGAGGGCAGAGTGTAAAGATCACAGAGATCAGAGTGCAGAGAGTAAAAGTCACACAGAGTTGAGGGCAGAGTGTTAAGATCAGAGAGAGCAGAGGGCGGAGTGTAGGGCTCACAGAGATCAGAGTGCGGAGAGCAAACATCACAGAGAACAGAGTGCGGAGAGTAAAAATCACAGACAGCAGAGTGCGGAGAGTAAAAATCACAGAGAGCAGAGTGAAGAGAGAAAAATCACGGAAAGCAGAGTACAGAGAGTAAAAGTCACAGAGTGCCGAGTGCAGAGAGTAAAAATCACAGAGAGCTGAGCGCAGAGAGTAAAAATCACAGAGAGCAGCGTGCGGAGAATAAAGATCACAGGGAACAGAGTGCAAAGATTAAAAGTCTCAGAGGGCAGATTGCGGAGTGCAAAATTCACTGAGAATGGTGTGCTGAGAATAAAACTGACAGAGAGCAGAGTGCAGAGAATAAAAATCATAGAGATCAGAGTGCGGAGAGTAAAAATTACAGAGATCAGAGTGCAGAGAGTAAAATCACAGAGATCAGAGTGCAGAGGGTAAAAGTCACAGAGATCTGTGTGCAGACAGTTAGAACCACAGAGAACAGAGTGCAGAGAGTAAAAATCACGGAGATCAGAGTGCGGAGAGTAAAAGTTACAGAGATCAGAGTGCAGAGAGTAAAAATCACAGAGATCAGAGTGCAGAGGGTAAAACTCACAAAGATCTGTGTGCAGAGAGTTAAAACCACAGAGAACAGACTGCAGAGAGTAAAAATCACAGAAGTCAGAGTGCGGAGAGTAAAAATTACAGAGATCATAGTGCACAGAGTAAAAATCATAGAGATCTGTGTGCAGAGATTAAAAATCACAGACAACAGAGTGCAGAGCGTAAAAATCACAGAGATCAGAGTGCGGAGAATAAAAATTGCAGAGATCAGAGTGCAGAGGGTAAAACTCACAAAGATCTGTGTGCAGAGAGTTAAAACCACAGAGAACAGAGTGCAGAGAGTAAAAATCACAGAGATCAGAGTGCGGAGAGTAAAAATTACAGAGATCATAGTGCACAGAGTAAAATCTTAGAGATATGTGTGCAGAGATTAAAAATCCCAGACAACAGAGTGCAGAGAGTAAAAATCACACAGAGTTGAGGGCAGGGTGTAAACATCACAGAGAGCAGAGGGCAGAGAGTAAGGCTCACAGAGATCAGAGTGAGGAGAGCAAACATCACAGAGAGCAGAGTGAAGAGAGAAAAAAATCACAGAAAGCAGAGTACAGAGAGTAAAAGTCACAGAGTGCGGAGTGCAGAGAGTAAAAATCACAGAGAGCAGCGTGCGGAGAATAAAGATCACAGGGAATAGAGTGCAAAGATTAAAAGTCTCAGAGGGCAGAGTGCGGAGAGCAAAAATCACTGAGAATGGAGTGCTGAGAATAATACTCACGGAGAGCAGAGTGCAGAGAATAAAAATCACAGAGATCAGAGTGCGGAGAGTAAAAATTACAGAGATCAGAGTGCAGAGAGTAAAAATCACAGAGATCAGAGTGCAGAGGGTAAAACTCACAGAGATCTGTGTGCAGGCAGTTAAAACCACAGAGAACAGAGTGCAGAGAGTAAAAATCACAGAGATCAGGGTGCGGAGAGTAAAAGTTACAGAGATCATACTGCAGAGAGTAAAAATCACAGAGATCAGAGTGCAGAGGGTAAAACTCACAAAGATCTGTGTGCAGAGAGTTAAAACCACAGAGAACAGAGTGCAGAGAGTAAAAATCACAGAGATCAGAGTGCGGAGAGTAAAACTTACAGAGATCATAGTGCAGAGAGTAAAAATCATAGAGATCTGTGTGCAGAGATTAAAAGTCACAGATAACAGAGTGCAGAGCGTAAAAATCACAGAGATCAGAGTGCAGAGAGTAAAAATCACACAGAGTTGAGGGCAGAGTGTAAATATCGCAGAGAGCAGAGGGCAGAGAGTGAAGCTCACAGACATCAGAGTGCGGAGAGCAAAATTCACAGAGAACAGAGTGCAGAGAGTAAAAGTAACAGAGAGCATAGTGCAGACATTAAAAACCACAGAGAGAAGAGTGCAGAGAGTAAACATCACAGACAACAGAGTGCTGAGCGTAAAAATCACAGAGATCAGAGTGCAGAGAGTAAAAATCACAGAGAACTGATGGCAGACTGTAAAAATCACAGACAACAGAGTGCAGAGAGTAAAATTCACAGAGAGCTGAATAGGCAGAGTAAAAATCAGTGAGAGCAGAATGCAGAGAGTAAAAAATCGCTGAGAGAAGAGTGCAAAGAGTAAAAATCACAGAGATCAGAGTACGGAGAGTAAAAATCACAGATAACTAATTGCAGAGAAGAAAAATCACAGAGATCTGAATACAGACAGCAAAAATTGCAGAGAACGGAGTGCAGAGAGAAATCATCACAGAGGGCAGAGTGCAGAGAGTAAAAATCACAAGTGCAGAGTGCGGAGAGCAAAAATCACAGAGATCAGACTGCAGAGATTAAAGATCACACAGAATTGAGGGCAGAGTGTAAAGATCACAGACAGCAGAGGGCAGAGAGTAAAGCTCACAGAGATCAGAGTGCGGAGAGCAAATATCACAGAGAACAGAGTGCAGAGAGTAAAAATCACAGAGATCAGAGTGCAGAGAGTAAAAATCACACAGAGTTGAGGGCAGAGTGTAAAGATCACAGAGAGCAGAGGGCAGAGAGTTAAACTCACAGAGATCAGAGTGCGGAGAGCAAACATCACAGACAGCAGAGTGCGGAGAGTAGAAATCACAGAGAGCAGAGTGAAGAGAGAAAAAATCACAGAAAGCAGAGTACAGAGAGTAAAAGTCACAGAGTGCCGAGTGCAGAGAGTAAAAATCACAGAGAGCTGAGCGCGGAGAGTAAAAATCACAGAGAGCAGCGTGCGGAGAATAAAAATCACAGAGATCAGAGTGCGGAGAGTAAAAATCACAGAGATCAGAGTGCAGAGGGTAAAACTCACAGAGATCTGTGTGCAGAGAGTTAAAACCACAGAGAACAGAGTGCAGAGAGTAAAAATCACAGAGATCAGATTGCGGAGAGTAAAACTTACAGAGATCATAGTGCAGAGAGTAAAAATCATAGAGATCTGTGTGCAGAGATTAAAAATCACAGACAGCAGAGTGCAGAGAGTAAAAATCACAGAGATCAGAGTGCAGAGAGTAAAAATCACAGAGTTGAGGGCAGAGTGTAAAGATCGCAGAGAGCACAGGGCAGAGAGTGAAGCTCACAGAGATCAGAGTGCGGAGAGCAAACATCACAGAGAACAGAGTGCAGAGAGTAAAAGTAACAGAGATCATAGTGCAGACATTAAAAATCACAGAGAGAAGAGTGCAGAGAGTAAACATCACAGACAACAGAGTGCTGAGCGTAAAAATCACAGAGATCAGAGTGCAGAGAGTAAAATTCACAGAGAGCTGAATTGGCAGAGTAAAAATCAGTGAGAGCAGAGTGCAGAGTGTAAAAAGTCACTGAGAGAAGAGTGCAGAGAGTAAAAATCACAGAGATCAGAGTACGGAGAGTAAAAATCACAGATAACTGATTGCAGAGAAGAAAAATCACAGAGATCTGAATACAGAGAGCAAAAATTGCAGAGAACGGAGTGCAGAGAGTAATCATCACAGAGGGCAGAGTGCAGAGAGTAAAAATAACAAGTGCAGAGTGCGGAGAGCAAAAATCACAAAGATCAGACTGCAGAGATTAAAGATCACACAGAAATGAGGGCAGAGTGTAAAGATCACAGAGAGCAGAGGGCAGAGAGTAAAGCTCACATAGATCAGAGTGCGGAGAGCAAACATCACAGAGAACAGAGTGCAGAGAGTAAAAGTAACAGAGAGCATAGTGCAGACATTAAAAATCACAGAGAGAAGAGTGCAGACAGTAAAAATCACAGAGATCAGAGTGTGGAGAGTAAAAATTACAGAGATCATACTGCAGAGAGTAAAAATCACAGAGATCAGAGTGCAGAGGGTAAACCTCACAAAGATCTGTGTGCAGAGCGTTAAAACCACATAGAACAGAGTGCAGAGAGTAAAAATCACAGAGATCAGAGTGCGGAGAGTAAAAATTACAGAGATCATAGTGCACAGAGTAAAATCATAGAGATATGTGTGCAGAGATTAAAAATCCCAGACAACAGAGTGCAGAGCGTAAAAATCACAGAGATCAGAGTTCAGAGAGTAAAAATCACACAGAGTTGAGGGCAGAGTGTTAAGATCACAGAGAGCAGAAGGCAGAGAGTAAAGCTCACAGAGATCAGACTGAGGAGAGCAAACATCACAGAGAACAGAGTGCAGAGAGTAAAAATCACAGAGAGAATGGAGCAGTGATTAAAAATCACAGAGAGCAGGGTGCGGAGAGTAAAAATCACAGACAACAGAGTGCAGAGTTTATGATTCACAGAGAACAGAGTGCGGAGAGTAAAAATCACAGACAGTAGAGTGCAGAGAATAAAAATCACTGAGAGCAGACTGAAGGGAGTAAAAATCACAGAAAGCTGAGTACAGAGAGTAAAAGTCACAGAGTGCCGAGAGCAGAGAGTAAAAATCACAGAGAGCTGAGCGCAGAGAGTAAAAATCACAGAGAGCAGCGTGCGGAGAATAACGATCACAGAGAGCAGAGTGCAGAGAATAAAAATCACAGAGATCAGAGTGCAGACTGTAAAATCACAGAGAACAGAGTGCGGAGAGTATAAATCACAGACAGCAGAATTGGCAGAGTAAAAATCAAAGAGAGCAGAGTGCGGAGTGTAAAAATCACAGGCAGAAGAGTGCAGAGAGTAAAAATCACAGAGATCAGACTGTAGAGAGTAAAAATCACACAGAACTGAGGGCAGAGTGTAAAAATCACAGAGAGCAGAGTGCAGAGTGTAAAAATCACAGAGATCAGACTGTAGAGAGTAAAAATCACAGAGATCAGTGTGCGGAGAGTAAAAATTACAGAGATCATAGTGCACAGAGTAAAAATCATAGAGATCTGTGTGCAGAGATTAAAAATCACAGACAACAGAGTGCAGAGCGTAAAAATCACAGAGATCAGAGTGCAGAGAGTAAAAGTCACACAGAGTTGAGGGCAGAGTGTAAAGATCACAGAGAGCAGAGGGCGGAGAGTAAGGCTCACAGGGATCAGAGTGCGGAGAGCAAACATCACAGAGAACAGAGTGCGGAGAGTAAAAATCACAGACAGCAGAGTGCGGAGAGCAAAAATCACAGAGAGCAGAGTGAAGAGAGAAAAATCACAGAAAGCAGAGTAAAGAGAGTAAAAGTCACAGAGTGCCGAGTGCAGAGAGTAAAAATCACAGAGAGCTGAGCACAGAGAGTAAAAATCACAGAGAGCAGCGTGCGGAGAATAAAGATCACAGGGAACAGAGTGCAAAGATTAAAAGTCTCAGAGGGCAGATTGCGGAGAGCAAAATTCACTGAGAATAGTGTGCTGAGAATAAAACTCACAGAGAGCAGAGTGCAGAGAATAAAAATCATAGAGATCAGAGTGCTGAGAGTAAAAATTACAGAGATCAGAGTGCAGAGAGTAAAAATCACAGAGATCAGAGTGCAGAGGGTAAAACTCACAGAGATCTGTGTGCAGACAGTTAGAACCACAGAGAACAGAGTGCAGAGAGTAAAAATCACAGAGATCAGAGTGCGGAGAGTAAAAATTACAGAGATCAGAGTGCAGAGAGTAAAAATCACAGAGATCAGAGTGCAGAGAGTAAAAATCACACAGAGTTGAGGGCAGAGTGTAAAGATCACAGAGATCAGAGTGCAGAGAGTAAAAGTCACACAGAGTTGAGGGCAGAGTGTTAAGATCAGAGAGAGCAGAGGGCGGAGTGTAGGGCTCACAGAGATCAGAGTGCGGAGAGCAAACATCACAGAGAACAGAGTGCGGAGAGTAAAAATCACAGACAGCAGAGTGCGGAGAGTAAAAATCACAGAGAGCAGAGTGAAGAGAGAAAAATCACGGAAAGCAGAGTACAGAGAGTAAAAGTCACAGAGTGCCGAGTGCAGAGAGTAAAAATCACAGAGAGCTGAGCGCAGAGAGTAAAAATCACAGAGAGCAGCGTGCGGAGAATAAAGATCACAGGGAACAGAGTGCAAAGATTAAAAGTCTCAGAGGGCAGATTGCGGAGTGCAAAATTCACTGAGAATGGTGTGCTGAGAATAAAACTGACAGAGAGCAGAGTGCAGAGAATAAAAATCATAGAGATCAGAGTAAGGAGAGTAAAAATTACAGAGATCAGAGTGCAGAGAGTAAAATCACAGAGATCAGAGTGCAGAGGGTAAAAGTCACAGAGATCTGTGTGCAGACAGTTAGAACCACAGAGAACAGAGTGCAGAGAGTAAAAATCACGGAGATCAGAGTGCGGAGAGTAAAAGTTACAGAGATCAGAGTGCAGAGAGTAAAAATCACAGAGATCAGAGTGCAGAGGGTAAAACTCACAAAGATCTGTGTGCAGAGAGTTAAAACCACAGAGAACAGACTGCAGAGAGTAAAAATCACAGAAGTCAGAGTGCGGAGAGTAAAAATTACAGAGATCATAGTGCACAGAGTAAAAATCATAGAGATCTGTGTGCAGAGATTAAAAATCACAGACAACAGAGTGCAGAGCGTAAAAATCACAGAGATCAGAGTGCGGAGAATAAAAATTGCAGAGATCAGAGTGCAGAGGGTAAAACTCACAAAGATCTGTGTGCAGAGAGTTAAAACCACAGAGAACAGAGTGCAGAGAGTAAAAATCACAGAGATCAGAGTGCGGAGAGTAAAAATTACAGAGATCATAGTGCACAGAGTAAAATCTTAGAGATATGTGTGCAGAGATTAAAAATCCCAGACAACAGAGTGCAGAGAGTAAAAATCACACAGAGTTGAGGGCAGGGTGTAAACATCACAGAGAGCAGAGGGCAGAGAGTAAGGCTCACAGAGATCAGAGTGAGGAGAGCAAACATCACAGAGAGCAGAGTGAAGAGAGAAAAAAATCACAGAAAGCAGAGTACAGAGAGTAAAAGTCACAGAGTGCGGAGTGCAGAGAGTAAAAATCACAGAGAGCAGCGTGCGGAGAATAAAGATCACAGGGAATAGAGTGCAAAGATTAAAAGTCTCAGAGGGCAGAGTGCGGAGAGCAAAAATCACTGAGAATGGAGTGCTGAGAATAATACTCACGGAGAGCAGAGTGCAGAGAATAAAAATCACAGAGATCAGAGTGCGGAGAGTAAAAATTACAGAGATCAGAGTGCAGAGAGTAAAAATCACAGAGATCAGAGTGCAGAGGGTAAAACTCACAGAGATCTGTGTGCAGGCAGTTAAAACCACAGAGAACAGAGTGCAGAGAGTAAAAATCACAGAGATCAGGGTGCGGAGAGTAAAAGTTACAGAGATCATACTGCAGAGAGTAAAAATCACAGAGATCAGAGTGCAGAGGGTAAAACTCACAAAGATCTGTGTGCAGAGAGTTAAAACCACAGAGAACAGAGTGCAGAGAGTAAAAATCACAGAGATCAGAGTGCGGAGAGTAAAACTTACAGAGATCATAGTGCAGAGAGTAAAAATCATAGAGATCTGTGTGCAGAGATTAAAAGTCACAGATAACAGAGTGCAGAGCGTAAAAATCACAGAGATCAGAGTGCAGAGAGTAAAAATCACACAGAGTTGAGGGCAGAGTGTAAATATCGCAGAGAGCAGAGGGCAGAGAGTGAAGCTCACAGACATCAGAGTGCGGAGAGCAAAATTCACAGAGAACAGAGTGCAGAGAGTAAAAGTAACAGAGAGCATAGTGCAGACATTAAAAACCACAGAGAGAAGAGTGCAGAGAGTAAACATCACAGACAACAGAGTGCTGAGCGTAAAAATCACAGAGATCAGAGTGCAGAGAGTAAAAATCACAGAGAACTGATGGCAGACTGTAAAAATTACAGAGATCATACTGCAGAGAGTAAAAATCACAGAGATCAGAGTGCAGAGGGTAAACCTCACAAAGATCTGTGTGCAGAGCGTTAAAACCACATAGAACAGAGTGCAGAGAGTAAAAATCACAGAGATCAGAGTGCGGAGAGTAAAAATTACAGAGATCATAGTGCACAGAGTAAAATCATAGAGATATGTGTGCAGAGATTAAAAATCCCAGACAACAGAGTGCAGAGCGTAAAAATCACAGAGATCAGAGTTCAGAGAGTAAAAATCACACAGAGTTGAGGGCAGAGTGTTAAGATCACAGAGAGCAGAAGGCAGAGAGTAAAGCTCACAGAGATCAGACTGAGGAGAGCAAACATCACAGAGAACAGAGTGCAGAGAGTAAAAATCACAGAGAGAATGGAGCAGTGATTAAAAATCACAGAGAGCAGGGTGCGGAGAGTAAAAATCACAGACAACAGAGTGCAGAGTTTATGATTCACAGAGAACAGAGTGCGGAGAGTAAAAATCACAGACAGTAGAGTGCAGAGAATAAAAATCACTGAGAGCAGACTGAAGGGAGTAAAAATCACAGAAAGCTGAGTACAGAGAGTAAAAGTCACAGAGTGCCGAGAGCAGAGAGTAAAAATCACAGAGAGCTGAGCGCAGAGAGTAAAAATCACAGAGAGCAGCGTGCGGAGAATAAGGATCACAGAGAGCAGAGTGCAGAGAATAAAAATCACAGAGATCAGAGTGCAGACTGTAAAATCACAGAGAACAGAGTGCGGAGAGTATAAATCACAGACAGCAGAATTGGCAGAGTAAAAATCAAAGAGAGCAGAGTGCGGAGTGTAAAAATCACAGGCAGAAGAGTGCAGAGAGTAAAAATCACAGAGATCAGACTGTAGAGAGTAAAAATCACACAGAACTGAGGGCAGAGTGTAAAAATCACAGAGAGCAGAGTGCAGAAAGTAAAAATCACAGAGAACAGAGTGCAGACTGTAAAAATCACAGAGAGCAGAGTGCAGACAGTAAAAATCACAGAGATCAGAGTGCAGAGAGTAAAAATCACAGAGAACAGAGTGCAGACTGTAACAATCACAGAGAACAGAGTGCAGAGAGTAAACATCACAGAGAACAGAGTGCGGAGAGTATAAATCACAGAGAGCAGAATTGGCAGAGTAAAAATCAAAGAGAGCAGAGTGCGGAGTGTAAAAATCACAGACAGAAGAGTGCAGAGAGTAAAAATCACAGAGATCAGACTGTAGAGAGTAAAAATCACACAGAACTGAGGGCAGAGAGTAAAAATCACAGAGAGCAGAGTGCAGAGTGTAAAAATCATAGAGATCAGAGTGCGGAGAGTAAAAATCACTGAGAATGGAGTGCTGAGAATAAAACTCACAGACAGCAGAGTGCAGAGAGTAAAAATCACAGAGATCAGAGTGCAGAGAGTAAAAATCACACAGAGTTGAGGGCAGAGTGTAAAGATCACAGAGAGCAGAGGGCAGAGAGTTAAACTCACAGAGATCAGAGTGCGGAGAGCAAACATCACAGACAGCAGAGTGCGGAGAGTAGAAATCACAGAGAGCAGAGTGAAGAGAGAAAAAATCACAGAAAGCAGAGTACAGAGAGTAAAAGTCACAGAGTGCCGAGTGCAGAGAGTAAAAATCACAGAGAGCTGAGCGCGGAGAGTAAAAATCACAGAGAGCAGCGTGCGGAGAATAAAAATCACAGAGATCAGAGTGCGGAGAGTAAAAATCACAGAGATCAGAGTGCAGAGGGTAAAACTCACAGAGATCTGTGTGCAGAGAGTTAAAACCACAGAGAACAGAGTGCAGAGAGTAAAAATCACAGAGATCAGATTGCGGAGAGTAAAACTTACAGAGATCATAGTGCAGAGAGTAAAAATCATAGAGATCTGTGTGCAGAGATTAAAAATCACAGACAGCAGAGTGCAGAGAGTAAAAATCACAGAGATCAGAGTGCAGAGAGTAAAAATCACAGAGTTGAGGGCAGAGTGTAAAGATCGCAGAGAGCACAGGGCAGAGAGTGAAGCTCACAGAGATCAGAGTGCGGAGAGCAAACATCACAGAGAACAGAGTGCAGAGAGTAAAAGTAACAGAGATCATAGTGCAGACATTAAAAATCACAGAGAGAAGAGTGCAGAGAGTAAACATCACAGACAACAGAGTGCTGAGCGTAAAAATCACAGAGATCAGAGTGCAGAGAGTAAAATTCACAGAGAGCTGAATTGGCAGAGTAAAAATCAGTGAGAGCAGAGTGCAGAGTGTAAAAAGTCACTGAGAGAAGAGTGCAGAGAGTAAAAATCACAGAGATCAGAGTACGGAGAGTAAAAATCACAGATAACTGATTGCAGAGAAGAAAAATCACAGAGATCTGAATACAGAGAGCAAAAATTGCAGAGAACGGAGTGCAGAGAGTAATCATCACAGAGGGCAGAGTGCAGAGAGTAAAAATAACAAGTGCAGAGTGCGGAGAGCAAAAATCACAAAGATCAGACTGCAGAGATTAAAGATCACACAGAAATGAGGGCAGAGTGTAAAGATCACAGAGAGCAGAGGGCAGAGAGTAAAGCTCACATAGATCAGAGTGCGGAGAGCAAACATCACAGAGAACAGAGTGCAGAGAGTAAAAGTAACAGAGAGCATAGTGCAGACATTAAAAATCACAGAGAGAAGAGTGCAGACAGTAAAAATCACAGCGATCAGAGTGTGGAGAGTAAAAATTACAGAGATCATACTGCAGAGAGTAAAAATCACAGAGATCAGAGTGCAGAGGGTAAACCTCACAAAGATCTGTGTGCAGAGCGTTAAAACCACGTAGAACAGAGTGCAGAGAGTAAAAATCACAGAGATCAGAGTGCGGAGAGTAAAAATTACAGAGATCATAGTGCACAGAGTAAAATCATAGAGATATGTGTGCAGAGATTAAAAATCCCAGACAACAGAGTGCAGAGCGTAAAAATCACAGAGATCAGAGTTCAGAGAGTAAAAATCACACAGAGTTGAGGGCAGAGTGTTAAGATCACAGAGAGCAGAAGGCAGAGAGTAAAGCTCACAGAGATCAGACTGAGGAGAGCAAACATCACAGAGAACAGAGTGCAGAGAGTAAAAATCACAGAGAGAATGGAGCAGTGATTAAAAATCACAGAGAGCAGGGTGCGGAGAGTAAAAATCACAGACAACAGAGTGCAGAGTTTATGATTCACAGAGAACAGAGTGCGGAGAGTAAAAATCACAGACAGTAGAGTGCAGAGAATAAAAATCACTGAGAGCAGACTGAAGGGAGTAAAAATCACAGAAAGCTGAGTACAGAGAGTAAAAGTCACAGAGTGCCGAGAGCAGAGAGTAAAAATCACAGAGAGCTGAGCGCAGAGAGTAAAAATCACAGAGAGCAGCGTGCGGAGAATAAGGATCACAGAGAGCAGAGTGCAGAGAATAAAAATCACAGAGATCAGAGTGCAGACTGTAAAATCACAGAGAACAGAGTGCGGAGAGTATAAATCACAGACAGCAGAATTGGCAGAGTAAAAATCAAAGAGAGCAGAGTGCGGAGTGTAAAAATCACAGGCAGAAGAGTGCAGAGAGTAAAAATCACAGAGATCAGACTGTAGAGAGTAAAAATCACACAGAACTGAGGGCAGAGTGTAAAAATCACAGAGAGCAGAGTGCAGAGTGTAAAAATCACAGAGATCAGACTGTAGAGAGTAAAAATCACAGAGATCAGTGTGCGGAGAGTAAAAATTACAGAGATCATAGTGCACAGAGTAAAAATCATAGAGATCTGTGTGCAGAGATTAAAAATCACAGACAACAGAGTGCAGAGCGTAAAAATCACAGAGATCAGAGTGCAGAGAGTAAAAGTCACACAGAGTTGAGGGCAGAGTGTAAAGATCACAGAGAGCAGAGGGCGGAGAGTAAGGCTCACAGGGATCAGAGTGCGGAGAGCAAACATCACAGAGAACAGAGTGCGGAGAGTAAAAATCACAGACAGCAGAGTGCGGAGAGCAAAAATCACAGAGAGCAGAGTGAAGAGAGAAAAATCACAGAAAGCAGAGTAAAGAGAGTAAAAGTCACAGAGTGCCGAGTGCAGAGAGTAAAAATCACAGAGAGCTGAGCACAGACAGTAAAAATCACAGAGAGCAGCGTGCGGAGAATAAAGATCACAGGGAACAGAGTGCAAAGATTAAAAGTCTCAGAGGGCAGATTGCGGAGAGCAAAATTCACTGAGAATAGTGTGCTGAGAATAAAACTCACAGAGAGCAGAGTGCAGAGAATAAAAATCATAGAGATCAGAGTGCTGAGAGTAAAAATTACAGAGATCAGAGTGCAGAGAGTAAAAATCACAGAGATCAGAGTGCAGAGGGTAAAACTCACAGAGATCTGTGTGCAGACAGTTAGAACCACAGAGAACAGAGTGCAGAGAGTAAAAATCACAGAGATCAGAGTGCGGAGAGTAAAAATTACAGAGATCAGAGTGCAGAGAGTAAAAATCACAGAGATCAGAGTGCAGAGAGTAAAAATCACACAGAGTTGAGGGCAGAGTGTAAAGATCACAGAGATCAGAGTGCAGAGAGTAAAAGTCACACAGAGTTGAGGGCAGAGTGTTAAGATCAGAGAGAGCAGAGGGCGGAGTGTAGGGCTCACAGAGATCAGAGTGCGGAGAGCAAACATCACAGAGAACAGAGTGCGGAGAGTAAAAATCACAGACAGCAGAGTGCGGAGAGTAAAAATCACAGAGAGCAGAGTGAAGAGAGAAAAATCACGGAAAGCAGAGTACAGAGAGTAAAAGTCACAGAGTGCCGAGTGCAGAGAGTAAAAATCACAGAGAGCTGAGCGCAGAGAGTAAAAATCACAGAGAGCAGCGTGCGGAGAATAAAGATCACAGGGAACAGAGTGCAAAGATTAAAAGTCTCAGAGGGCAGATTGCGGAGTGCAAAATTCACTGAGAATGGTGTGCTGAGAATAAAACTGACAGAGAGCAGAGTGCAGAGAATAAAAATCATAGAGATCAGAGTGCGGAGAGTAAAAATTACAGAGATCAGAGTGCAGAGAGTAAAATCACAGAGATCAGAGTGCAGAGGGTAAAAGTCACAGAGATCTGTGTGCAGACAGTTAGAACCACAGAGAACAGAGTGCAGAGAGTAAAAATCACGGAGATCAGAGTGCGGAGAGTAAAAGTTACAGAGATCAGAGTGCAGAGAGTAAAAATCACAGAGATCAGAGTGCAGAGGGTAAAACTCACAAAGATCTGTGTGCAGAGAGTTAAAACCACAGAGAACAGACTGCAGAGAGTAAAAATCACAGAAGTCAGAGTGCGGAGAGTAAAAATTACAGAGATCATAGTGCACAGAGTAAAAATCATAGAGATCTGTGTGCAGAGATTAAAAATCACAGACAACAGAGTGCAGAGCGTAAAAATCACAGAGATCAGAGTGCGGAGAATAAAAATTGCAGAGATCAGAGTGCAGAGGGTAAAACTCACAAAGATCTGTGTGCAGAGAGTTAAAACCACAGAGAACAGAGTGCAGAGAGTAAAAATCACAGAGATCAGAGTGCGGAGAGTAAAAATTACAGAGATCATAGTGCACAGAGTAAAATCTTAGAGATATGTGTGCAGAGATTAAAAATCCCAGACAACAGAGTGCAGAGAGTAAAAATCACACAGAGTTGAGGGCAGGGTGTAAACATCACAGAGAGCAGAGGGCAGAGAGTAAGGCTCACAGAGATCAGAGTGAGGAGAGCAAACATCACAGAGAGCAGAGTGAAGAGAGAAAAAAATCACAGAAAGCAGAGTACAGAGAGTAAAAGTCACAGAGTGCGGAGTGCAGAGAGTAAAAATCACAGAGAGCAGCGTGCGGAGAATAAAGATCACAGGGAATAGAGTGCAAAGATTAAAAGTCTCAGAGGGCAGAGTGCGGAGAGCAAAAATCACTGAGAATGGAGTGCTGAGAATAATACTCACGGAGAGCAGAGTGCAGAGAATAAAAATCACAGAGATCAGAGTGCGGAGAGTAAAAATTACAGAGATCAGAGTGCAGAGAGTAAAAATCACAGAGATCAGAGTGCAGAGGGTAAAACTCACAGAGATCTGTGTGCAGGCAGTTAAAACCACAGAGAACAGAGTGCAGAGAGTAAAAATCACAGAGATCAGGGTGCGGAGAGTAAAAGTTACAGAGATCATACTGCAGAGAGTAAAAATCACAGAGATCAGAGTGCAGAGGGTAAAACTCACAAAGATCTGTGTGCAGAGAGTTAAAACCACAGAGAACAGAGTGCAGAGAGTAAAAATCACAGAGATCAGAGTGCGGAGAGTAAAACTTACAGAGATCATAGTGCAGAGAGTAAAAATCATAGAGATCTGTGTGCAGAGATTAAAAGTCACAGATAACAGAGTGCAGAGCGTAAAAATCACAGAGATCAGAGTGCAGAGAGTAAAAATCACACAGAGTTGAGGGCAGAGTGTAAATATCGCAGAGAGCAGAGGGCAGAGAGTGAAGCTCACAGACATCAGAGTGCGGAGAGCAAAATTCACAGAGAACAGAGTGCAGAGAGTAAAAGTAACAGAGAGCATAGTGCAGACATTAAAAACCACAGAGAGAAGAGTGCAGAGAGTAAACATCACAGACAACAGAGTGCTGAGCGTAAAAATCACAGAGATCAGAGTGCAGAGAGTAAAAATCACAGAGAACTGATGGCAGACTGTAAAAATCACAGACAACAGAGTGCAGAGAGTAAAATTCACAGAGAGCTGAATAGGCAGAGTAAAAATCAGTGAGAGCAGAATGCAGAGAGTAAAAAATCGCTGAGAGAAGAGTGCAAAGAGTAAAAATCACAGAGATCAGAGTACGGAGAGTAAAAATCACAGATAACTAATTGCAGAGAAGAAAAATCACAGAGATCTGAATACAGACAGCAAAAATTGCAGAGAACGGAGTGCAGAGAGAAATCATCACAGAGGGCAGAGTGCAGAGAGTAAAAATCACAAGTGCAGAGTGCGGAGAGCAAAAATCACAGAGATCAGACTGCAGAGATTAAAGATCACACAGAATTGAGGGCAGAGTGTAAAGATCACAGACAGCAGAGGGCAGAGAGTAAAGCTCACAGAGATCAGAGTGCGGAGAGCAAATATCACAGAGAACAGAGTGCAGAGAGTAAAAATCACAGAGATCAGAGTGCAGAGAGTAAAAATCACACAGAGTTGAGGGCAGAGTGTAAAGATCACAGAGAGCAGAGGGCAGAGAGTTAAACTCACAGAGATCAGAGTGCGGAGAGCAAACATCACAGACAGCAGAGTGCGGAGAGTAGAAATCACAGAGAGCAGAGTGAAGAGAGAAAAAATCACAGAAAGCAGAGTACAGAGAGTAAAAGTCACAGAGTGCCGAGTGCAGAGAGTAAAAATCACAGAGAGCTGAGCGCGGAGAGTAAAAATCACAGAGAGCAGCGTGCGGAGAATAAAAATCACAGAGATCAGAGTGCGGAGAGTAAAAATCACAGAGATCAGAGTGCAGAGGGTAAAACTCACAGAGATCTGTGTGCAGAGAGTTAAAACCACAGAGAACAGAGTGCAGAGAGTAAAAATCACAGAGATCAGATTGCGGAGAGTAAAACTTACAGAGATCATAGTGCAGAGAGTAAAAATCATAGAGATCTGTGTGCAGAGATTAAAAATCACAGACAGCAGAGTGCAGAGAGTAAAAATCACAGAGATCAGAGTGCAGAGAGTAAAAATCACAGAGTTGAGGGCAGAGTGTAAAGATCGCAGAGAGCACAGGGCAGAGAGTGAAGCTCACAGAGATCAGAGTGCGGAGAGCAAACATCACAGAGAACAGAGTGCAGAGAGTAAAAGTAACAGAGATCATAGTGCAGACATTAAAAATCACAGAGAGAAGAGTGCAGAGAGTAAACATCACAGACAACAGAGTGCTGAGCGTAAAAATCACAGAGATCAGAGTGCAGAGAGTAAAATTCACAGAGAGCTGAATTGGCAGAGTAAAAATCAGTGAGAGCAGAGTGCAGAGTGTAAAAAGTCACTGAGAGAAGAGTGCAGAGAGTAAAAATCACAGAGATCAGAGTACGGAGAGTAAAAATCACAGATAACTGATTGCAGAGAAGAAAAATCACAGAGATCTGAATACAGAGAGCAAAAATTGCAGAGAACGGAGTGCAGAGAGTAATCATCACAGAGGGCAGAGTGCAGAGAGTAAAAATAACAAGTGCAGAGTGCGGAGAGCAAAAATCACAAAGATCAGACTGCAGAGATTAAAGATCACACAGAAATGAGGGCAGAGTGTAAAGATCACAGAGAGCAGAGGGCAGAGAGTAAAGCTCACATAGATCAGAGTGCGGAGAGCAAACATCACAGAGAACAGAGTGCAGAGAGTAAAAGTAACAGAGAGCATAGTGCAGACATTAAAAATCACAGAGAGAAGAGTGCAGACAGTAAAAATCACAGAGATCAGAGTGTGGAGAGTAAAAATTACAGAGATCATACTGCAGAGAGTAAAAATCACAGAGATCAGAGTGCAGAGGGTAAACCTCACAAAGATCTGTGTGCAGAGCGTTAAAACCACATAGAACAGAGTGCAGAGAGTAAAAATCACAGAGATCAGAGTGCGGAGAGTAAAAATTACAGAGATCATAGTGCACAGAGTAAAATCATAGAGATATGTGTGCAGAGATTAAAAATCCCAGACAACAGAGTGCAGAGCGTAAAAATCACAGAGATCAGAGTTCAGAGAGTAAAAATCACACAGAGTTGAGGGCAGAGTGTTAAGATCACAGAGAGCAGAAGGCAGAGAGTAAAGCTCACAGAGATCAGACTGAGGAGAGCAAACATCACAGAGAACAGAGTGCAGAGAGTAAAAATCACAGAGAGAATGGAGCAGTGATTAAAAATCACAGAGAGCAGGGTGCGGAGAGTAAAAATCACAGACAACAGAGTGCAGAGTTTATGATTCACAGAGAACAGAGTGCGGAGAGTAAAAATCACAGACAGTAGAGTGCAGAGAATAAAAATCACTGAGAGCAGACTGAAGGGAGTAAAAATCACAGAAAGCTGAGTACAGAGAGTAAAAGTCACAGAGTGCCGAGAGCAGAGAGTAAAAATCACAGAGAGCTGAGCGCAGAGAGTAAAAATCACAGAGAGCAGCGTGCGGAGAATAACGATCACAGAGAGCAGAGTGCAGAGAATAAAAATCACAGAGATCAGAGTGCAGACTGTAAAATCACAGAGAACAGAGTGCGGAGAGTATAAATCACAGACAGCAGAATTGGCAGAGTAAAAATCAAAGAGAGCAGAGTGCGGAGTGTAAAAATCACAGGCAGAAGAGTGCAGAGAGTAAAAATCACAGAGATCAGACTGTAGAGAGTAAAAATCACACAGAACTGAGGGCAGAGTGTAAAAATCACAGAGAGCAGAGTGCAGAGTGTAAAAATCACAGAGATCAGACTGTAGAGAGTAAAAATCACAGAGATCAGTGTGCGGAGAGTAAAAATTACAGAGATCATAGTGCACAGAGTAAAAATCATAGAGATCTGTGTGCAGAGATTAAAAATCACAGACAACAGAGTGCAGAGCGTAAAAATCACAGAGATCAGAGTGCAGAGAGTAAAAGTCACACAGAGTTGAGGGCAGAGTGTAAAGATCACAGAGAGCAGAGGGCGGAGAGTAAGGCTCACAGGGATCAGAGTGCGGAGAGCAAACATCACAGAGAACAGAGTGCGGAGAGTAAAAATCACAGACAGCAGAGTGCGGAGAGCAAAAATCACAGAGAGCAGAGTGAAGAGAGAAAAATCACAGAAAGCAGAGTAAAGAGAGTAAAAGTCACAGAGTGCCGAGTGCAGAGAGTAAAAATCACAGAGAGCTGAGCACAGAGAGTAAAAATCACAGAGAGCAGCGTGCGGAGAATAAAGATCACAGGGAACAGAGTGCAAAGATTAAAAGTCTCAGAGGGCAGATTGCGGAGAGCAAAATTCACTGAGAATAGTGTGCTGAGAATAAAACTCACAGAGAGCAGAGTGCAGAGAATAAAAATCATAGAGATCAGAGTGCTGAGAGTAAAAATTACAGAGATCAGAGTGCAGAGAGTAAAAATCACAGAGATCAGAGTGCAGAGGGTAAAACTCACAGAGATCTGTGTGCAGACAGTTAGAACCACAGAGAACAGAGTGCAGAGAGTAAAAATCACAGAGATCAGAGTGCGGAGAGTAAAAATTACAGAGATCAGAGTGCAGAGAGTAAAAATCACAGAGATCAGAGTGCAGAGAGTAAAAATCACACAGAGTTGAGGGCAGAGTGTAAAGATCACAGAGATCAGAGTGCAGAGAGTAAAAGTCACACAGAGTTGAGGGCAGAGTGTTAAGATCAGAGAGAGCAGAGGGCGGAGTGTAGGGCTCACAGAGATCAGAGTGCGGAGAGCAAACATCACAGAGAACAGAGTGCGGAGAGTAAAAATCACAGACAGCAGAGTGCGGAGAGTAAAAATCACAGAGAGCAGAGTGAAGAGAGAAAAATCACGGAAAGCAGAGTACAGAGAGTAAAAGTCACAGAGTGCCGAGTGCAGAGAGTAAAAATCACAGAGAGCTGAGCGCAGAGAGTAAAAATCACAGAGAGCAGCGTGCGGAGAATAAAGATCACAGGGAACAGAGTGCAAAGATTAAAAGTCTCAGAGGGCAGATTGCGGAGTGCAAAATTCACTGAGAATGGTGTGCTGAGAATAAAACTGACAGAGAGCAGAGTGCAGAGAATAAAAATCATAGAGATCAGAGTAAGGAGAGTAAAAATTACAGAGATCAGAGTGCAGAGAGTAAAATCACAGAGATCAGAGTGCAGAGGGTAAAAGTCACAGAGATCTGTGTGCAGACAGTTAGAACCACAGAGAACAGAGTGCAGAGAGTAAAAATCACGGAGATCAGAGTGCGGAGAGTAAAAGTTACAGAGATCAGAGTGCAGAGAGTAAAAATCACAGAGATCAGAGTGCAGAGGGTAAAACTCACAAAGATCTGTGTGCAGAGAGTTAAAACCACAGAGAACAGACTGCAGAGAGTAAAAATCACAGAAGTCAGAGTGCGGAGAGTAAAAATTACAGAGATCATAGTGCACAGAGTAAAAATCATAGAGATCTGTGTGCAGAGATTAAAAATCACAGACAACAGAGTGCAGAGCGTAAAAATCACAGAGATCAGAGTGCGGAGAATAAAAATTGCAGAGATCAGAGTGCAGAGGGTAAAACTCACAAAGATCTGTGTGCAGAGAGTTAAAACCACAGAGAACAGAGTGCAGAGAGTAAAAATCACAGAGATCAGAGTGCGGAGAGTAAAAATTACAGAGATCATAGTGCACAGAGTAAAATCTTAGAGATATGTGTGCAGAGATTAAAAATCCCAGACAACAGAGTGCAGAGAGTAAAAATCACACAGAGTTGAGGGCAGGGTGTAAACATCACAGAGAGCAGAGGGCAGAGAGTAAGGCTCACAGAGATCAGAGTGAGGAGAGCAAACATCACAGAGAGCAGAGTGAAGAGAGAAAAAAATCACAGAAAGCAGAGTACAGAGAGTAAAAGTCACAGAGTGCGGAGTGCAGAGAGTAAAAATCACAGAGAGCAGCGTGCGGAGAATAAAGATCACAGGGAATAGAGTGCAAAGATTAAAAGTCTCAGAGGGCAGAGTGCGGAGAGCAAAAATCACTGAGAATGGAGTGCTGAGAATAATACTCACGGAGAGCAGAGTGCAGAGAATAAAAATCACAGAGATCAGAGTGCGGAGAGTAAAAATTACAGAGATCAGAGTGCAGAGAGTAAAAATCACAGAGATCAGAGTGCAGAGGGTAAAACTCACAGAGATCTGTGTGCAGGCAGTTAAAACCACAGAGAACAGAGTGCAGAGAGTAAAAATCACAGAGATCAGGGTGCGGAGAGTAAAAGTTACAGAGATCATACTGCAGAGAGTAAAAATCACAGAGATCAGAGTGCAGAGGGTAAAACTCACAAAGATCTGTGTGCAGAGAGTTAAAACCACAGAGAACAGAGTGCAGAGAGTAAAAATCACAGAGATCAGAGTGCGGAGAGTAAAACTTACAGAGATCATAGTGCAGAGAGTAAAAATCATAGAGATCTGTGTGCAGAGATTAAAAGTCACAGATAACAGAGTGCAGAGCGTAAAAATCACAGAGATCAGAGTGCAGAGAGTAAAAATCACACAGAGTTGAGGGCAGAGTGTAAATATCGCAGAGAGCAGAGGGCAGAGAGTGAAGCTCACAGACATCAGAGTGCGGAGAGCAAAATTCACAGAGAACAGAGTGCAGAGAGTAAAAGTAACAGAGAGCATAGTGCAGACATTAAAAACCACAGAGAGAAGAGTGCAGAGAGTAAACATCACAGACAACAGAGTGCTGAGCGTAAAAATCACAGAGATCAGAGTGCAGAGAGTAAAAATCACAGAGAACTGATGGCAGACTGTAAAAATTACAGAGATCATACTGCAGAGAGTAAAAATCACAGAGATCAGAGTGCAGAGGGTAAACCTCACAAAGATCTGTGTGCAGAGCGTTAAAACCACATAGAACAGAGTGCAGAGAGTAAAAATCACAGAGATCAGAGTGCGGAGAGTAAAAATTACAGAGATCATAGTGCACAGAGTAAAATCATAGAGATATGTGTGCAGAGATTAAAAATCCCAGACAACAGAGTGCAGAGCGTAAAAATCACAGAGATCAGAGTTCAGAGAGTAAAAATCACACAGAGTTGAGGGCAGAGTGTTAAGATCACAGAGAGCAGAAGGCAGAGAGTAAAGCTCACAGAGATCAGACTGAGGAGAGCAAACATCACAGAGAACAGAGTGCAGAGAGTAAAAATCACAGAGAGAATGGAGCAGTGATTAAAAATCACAGAGAGCAGGGTGCGGAGAGTAAAAATCACAGACAACAGAGTGCAGAGTTTATGATTCACAGAGAACAGAGTGCGGAGAGTAAAAATCACAGACAGTAGAGTGCAGAGAATAAAAATCACTGAGAGCAGACTGAAGGGAGTAAAAATCACAGAAAGCTGAGTACAGAGAGTAAAAGTCACAGAGTGCCGAGAGCAGAGAGTAAAAATCACAGAGAGCTGAGCGCAGAGAGTAAAAATCACAGAGAGCAGCGTGCGGAGAATAAGGATCACAGAGAGCAGAGTGCAGAGAATAAAAATCACAGAGATCAGAGTGCAGACTGTAAAATCACAGAGAACAGAGTGCGGAGAGTATAAATCACAGACAGCAGAATTGGCAGAGTAAAAATCAAAGAGAGCAGAGTGCGGAGTGTAAAAATCACAGGCAGAAGAGTGCAGAGAGTAAAAATCACAGAGATCAGACTGTAGAGAGTAAAAATCACACAGAACTGAGGGCAGAGTGTAAAAATCACAGAGAGCAGAGTGCAGAAAGTAAAAATCACAGAGAACAGAGTGCAGACTGTAAAAATCACAGAGAGCAGAGTGCAGACAGTAAAAATCACAGAGATCAGAGTGCAGAGAGTAAAAATCACAGAGAACAGAGTGCAGACTGTAACAATCACAGAGAACAGAGTGCAGAGAGTAAACATCACAGAGAACAGAGTGCGGAGAGTATAAATCACAGAGAGCAGAATTGGCAGAGTAAAAATCAAAGAGAGCAGAGTGCGGAGTGTAAAAATCACAGACAGAAGAGTGCAGAGAGTAAAAATCACAGAGATCAGACTGTAGAGAGTAAAAATCACACAGAACTGAGGGCAGAGAGTAAAAATCACAGAGAGCAGAGTGCAGAGTGTAAAAATCATAGAGATCAGAGTGCGGAGAGTAAAAATCACTGAGAATGGAGTGCTGAGAATAAAACTCACAGACAGCAGAGTGCAGAGAGTAAAAATCACAGAGATCAGAGTGCAGAGAGTAAAAATCACACAGAGTTGAGGGCAGAGTGTAAAGATCACAGAGAGCAGAGGGCAGAGAGTTAAACTCACAGAGATCAGAGTGCGGAGAGCAAACATCACAGACAGCAGAGTGCGGAGAGTAGAAATCACAGAGAGCAGAGTGAAGAGAGAAAAAATCACAGAAAGCAGAGTACAGAGAGTAAAAGTCACAGAGTGCCGAGTGCAGAGAGTAAAAATCACAGAGAGCTGAGCGCGGAGAGTAAAAATCACAGAGAGCAGCGTGCGGAGAATAAAAATCACAGAGATCAGAGTGCGGAGAGTAAAAATCACAGAGATCAGAGTGCAGAGGGTAAAACTCACAGAGATCTGTGTGCAGAGAGTTAAAACCACAGAGAACAGAGTGCAGAGAGTAAAAATCACAGAGATCAGATTGCGGAGAGTAAAACTTACAGAGATCATAGTGCAGAGAGTAAAAATCATAGAGATCTGTGTGCAGAGATTAAAAATCACAGACAGCAGAGTGCAGAGAGTAAAAATCACAGAGATCAGAGTGCAGAGAGTAAAAATCACAGAGTTGAGGGCAGAGTGTAAAGATCGCAGAGAGCACAGGGCAGAGAGTGAAGCTCACAGAGATCAGAGTGCGGAGAGCAAACATCACAGAGAACAGAGTGCAGAGAGTAAAAGTAACAGAGATCATAGTGCAGACATTAAAAATCACAGAGAGAAGAGTGCAGAGAGTAAACATCACAGACAACAGAGTGCTGAGCGTAAAAATCACAGAGATCAGAGTGCAGAGAGTAAAATTCACAGAGAGCTGAATTGGCAGAGTAAAAATCAGTGAGAGCAGAGTGCAGAGTGTAAAAAGTCACTGAGAGAAGAGTGCAGAGAGTAAAAATCACAGAGATCAGAGTACGGAGAGTAAAAATCACAGATAACTGATTGCAGAGAAGAAAAATCACAGAGATCTGAATACAGAGAGCAAAAATTGCAGAGAACGGAGTGCAGAGAGTAATCATCACAGAGGGCAGAGTGCAGAGAGTAAAAATAACAAGTGCAGAGTGCGGAGAGCAAAAATCACAAAGATCAGACTGCAGAGATTAAAGATCACACAGAAATGAGGGCAGAGTGTAAAGATCACAGAGAGCAGAGGGCAGAGAGTAAAGCTCACATAGATCAGAGTGCGGAGAGCAAACATCACAGAGAACAGAGTGCAGAGAGTAAAAGTAACAGAGAGCATAGTGCAGACATTAAAAATCACAGAGAGAAGAGTGCAGACAGTAAAAATCACAGCGATCAGAGTGTGGAGAGTAAAAATTACAGAGATCATACTGCAGAGAGTAAAAATCACAGAGATCAGAGTGCAGAGGGTAAACCTCACAAAGATCTGTGTGCAGAGCGTTAAAACCACGTAGAACAGAGTGCAGAGAGTAAAAATCACAGAGATCAGAGTGCGGAGAGTAAAAATTACAGAGATCATAGTGCACAGAGTAAAATCATAGAGATATGTGTGCAGAGATTAAAAATCCCAGACAACAGAGTGCAGAGCGTAAAAATCACAGAGATCAGAGTTCAGAGAGTAAAAATCACACAGAGTTGAGGGCAGAGTGTTAAGATCACAGAGAGCAGAAGGCAGAGAGTAAAGCTCACAGAGATCAGACTGAGGAGAGCAAACATCACAGAGAACAGAGTGCAGAGAGTAAAAATCACAGAGAGAATGGAGCAGTGATTAAAAATCACAGAGAGCAGGGTGCGGAGAGTAAAAATCACAGACAACAGAGTGCAGAGTTTATGATTCACAGAGAACAGAGTGCGGAGAGTAAAAATCACAGACAGTAGAGTGCAGAGAATAAAAATCACTGAGAGCAGACTGAAGGGAGTAAAAATCACAGAAAGCTGAGTACAGAGAGTAAAAGTCACAGAGTGCCGAGAGCAGAGAGTAAAAATCACAGAGAGCTGAGCGCAGAGAGTAAAAATCACAGAGAGCAGCGTGCGGAGAATAAGGATCACAGAGAGCAGAGTGCAGAGAATAAAAATCACAGAGATCAGAGTGCAGACTGTAAAATCACAGAGAACAGAGTGCGGAGAGTATAAATCACAGACAGCAGAATTGGCAGAGTAAAAATCAAAGAGAGCAGAGTGCGGAGTGTAAAAATCACAGGCAGAAGAGTGCAGAGAGTAAAAATCACAGAGATCAGACTGTAGAGAGTAAAAATCACACAGAACTGAGGGCAGAGTGTAAAAATCACAGAGAGCAGAGTGCAGAGTGTAAAAATCACAGAGATCAGACTGTAGAGAGTAAAAATCACAGAGATCAGTGTGCGGAGAGTAAAAATTACAGAGATCATAGTGCACAGAGTAAAAATCATAGAGATCTGTGTGCAGAGATTAAAAATCACAGACAACAGAGTGCAGAGCGTAAAAATCACAGAGATCAGAGTGCAGAGAGTAAAAGTCACACAGAGTTGAGGGCAGAGTGTAAAGATCACAGAGAGCAGAGGGCGGAGAGTAAGGCTCACAGGGATCAGAGTGCGGAGAGCAAACATCACAGAGAACAGAGTGCGGAGAGTAAAAATCACAGACAGCAGAGTGCGGAGAGCAAAAATCACAGAGAGCAGAGTGAAGAGAGAAAAATCACAGAAAGCAGAGTAAAGAGAGTAAAAGTCACAGAGTGCCGAGTGCAGAGAGTAAAAATCACAGAGAGCTGAGCACAGACAGTAAAAATCACAGAGAGCAGCGTGCGGAGAATAAAGATCACAGGGAACAGAGTGCAAAGATTAAAAGTCTCAGAGGGCAGATTGCGGAGAGCAAAATTCACTGAGAATAGTGTGCTGAGAATAAAACTCACAGAGAGCAGAGTGCAGAGAATAAAAATCATAGAGATCAGAGTGCTGAGAGTAAAAATTACAGAGATCAGAGTGCAGAGAGTAAAAATCACAGAGATCAGAGTGCAGAGGGTAAAACTCACAGAGATCTGTGTGCAGACAGTTAGAACCACA